>NC_133809.1:4091601-4391601 GCF_043250625.1 Sebastes fasciatus | reverse complement strand
AGAATCAGAAATTGCTTGTTAACAGCGACACCTGTGGTCGTTAAGTCAACGAAAGTCAGCGTCCTGTTGCTCACGCTTGTGCTCACGTGAACGAGCATCGATCAAAACAGTGAGGCGGGCACACGTCAGCTAAAAGCACAATATCACTCTATATTTTACTGTTTGGCAGTAATGTTAGCTGACCAGACGAAGGTCTCTCCATGAATTGATGCTGATACTGTGTTCTCCTGCTTCAGCCTCCCGACCGCGGTCAGAAGGAACAGGGGAGACACCGGAGTTTTGGTCGGAGACAATAACGTTTCTTTCCGCGGAGCCCCGTCACTTCACAAGACACGGGAAACCTCTGTTGGTCTGGAGGAGCTGCAGCAGTTATTTCTGCACAAACTTCCACTGTACATTCACTAGATATTCTACTAACTAAGAGCTACTAACTCTTCTGCAGTGTGGAGTGTGCGCGCATGCACGTGAGAGGTGTAGCGAGAGAGAACGAGCGTGGTGTGTGAGTGAAGGCAGGCAGAGGAGCAGAGTAGAGTAGAGACTCCGGTCCTGGAGACCAAAGCTAGGGTCTCCCCTGTGTCCTCTGGCCGCGGTCGGGGGGCTGAGGCAGGAAGAGTTAAAACTGTTTTGCAATACGCTCTTCACTAGATAGAACTTTGCGGTTTTGGTGTTTCCGTGTAGTCTGAGTCTGAGCAGCGTAGCCACACGGGAGCGCGCATGGGACACCAACCCGCAATGATTTATAAGAGTCTAAGTGTAAGAAGTTACAAACAGTCCCTTTAAGCAAATGAATTAAATTCATGCTTCATTTATGCTATGAATAAAGATCGTTGTTACTCCATTTATATAGAATTTTTAAGACATTTGACAGCTGGAGTGATGCCTTTTTTCCTCGGTTTGTGTTGTTGAAACAGGCACATTATTATTATTATTATTATTATTATTATTATTATTATTATTATTATAATATCTTGTTTAGCAGGCTACCCGAATGAAATTCAGGAGAAGAGCACCTGTTTCCTCTCATGAATTCATCCAGTTCATATTGAGTAGAACATTGACTGGCTGATATTTTCATTTTTGTTTAAATAGTCAATGATTGATGCAGTAAGAAGCATTGATATGGAATTACATGTCCAAAATTTGAACAGACAAACTTTTTGCTCCAAAACAGTTTAGTCAGAAATTTCAACATGCTTTGAGTCACTGGTATTGATTCACACCCCGGTCAACTCCCACAGGATATGAATGAACATGTTGTGCTAAATAGCTTATATGTGCTTCCCTTTAAACTATTCCACATCTCCTATCTCATCCATTTCTTTCCCCCAAAAACTAATAAGCAGCCCCAGCAGGTTGAGCCTTAAAGAGATGAGGTTGAGATTAGCTCTGTGTTACGGGCAAATGTAGGTCGGACCACTATTACTATTTGGAACTGATCCATTTCCTTTATCTGGGATACATCAATCTCTTCTGGCATGACAGAGCTGATTAGATCTGCAGACTGATGTCTAACACCTGCTGAGTGGATGAAGGAAAGTTCTAGTTGTGGCACGACTCCAAATTCTCAAAATCTTAATAATCAGATTTTAGTCTTTCCTCTCAGGTAACGGCTGCGGGTTTCCCCTTTCTGCTCAGAAATATGAATGTAACAAGGACAAGATGAAAAGATCTGATGTAGGAGCTGCCGTCTGTTCATCTTCTGAACAATTGATATGTCAGCCTGCACGTCAAAATGTGAAGTGGTAAAAAACACGTTTGAAAACATGAATTCAAAGTCTTTTGTTGAGCTCTTGTGAGTCTCTCTGTTTGCTTGTTTCTTGCTCTCTGCATCTTCCTCTTCTTCTGCGCTCATATCAGTCCACATCCAGCATCTTTACATTCGGCTCTATGAAACTGGTTTTGGGTGATTTAAACATCAGCTACCTCACTGATATTATCCCATATGAATCACAGCATTGAAGCAGAAGGCTTCAGAGAAATGACGCGTCTTCATGTGGCTTCTTCAGAGCCGCCACTCGCTGCACATACAGATGCAGTTACGTCAAGTGTGACGTACCTTTCATGTGGTGTAAGCTTCCCGGATTGACTTACCTCATCTTACAGTTGGACTATTAGCAATTTGGATGTTCTAAATAACTGTGTGCTGAATGGATCTGTTGGGCTGCAGTTTGCCGTGTTATGATTTGAGCATATTGTTTTATGCTAAATGATTTCTGATTTCCAATAATAAATATATATATACATTTGCATAAAGCAGCATATTTGTCCACTCCCATGTTGATAAGAGTATTAAATACTTGACAAATCTCCCTTTAAGGTACATTTTGAACAGATAAAAAATAAGCGATTGGCTATGGACGATCATGCGATTAATCATTGTTAAATATTTGAATCGATTGACAGCACTGGTATGTACACAAAGTTTTCATGAACGTTTCACTAACAGTATAGGATTATTATCATTCTACTGTAGTTTTCCGAGGAATGCATTCTGTATTTCACACACATCCTCTTAACATTCATTCAATGTTTCACGTTGACATTCCTATTTTCCCACATAACCTTCCCGGTGTGCTACCTATCACCTTAAAAGAATTGCAGCGACAGTTGCCGAACATCACGTCTCGTCAAAACGACAGAAACGCAGAAATCTTCCATACGTTCCGGGAACACTCTCGTTTTTTTCATTTCACTCCCTCCATGACCTCGCGGTATTTCTTTTAACAGCAGGTCATCAGTTCAACACATGCCTCTCTGAAATTGGCTGCCAGCTACCATCCTGCATTATTAACTCTGTGGTTGGAAGCAGCTATGCCTCCTCGCCAGGAGCAGCCACGGCTGACTGGGACATCCTCAGCTGCCGGAGTCACAGACAAACATTAGTTCCTCTAATTAAAGATGGCAACCGAAGTGCAGAGTAATTAGTCACTGGGAGAGTCTGGGAGAGGCATGCATGCAGCTACCACCTCCGGGCCAGCGAAGATCTGAAGCTGCGGAGCGCCAGGAAGGAGCAGCTCCTCCAGCTCCATATCGTTTGTCCTCCCTAAATGCCAATATATGCTTTATGAATTAAACATTTTCCCTTCCACCACTTCTTTGTTTTGGCATTTAAATCAGTCTTGAAAATGAGCACTAATTACCCTCAGTGAATGCACAGAAAGAAAGAGCGTCGTGTTTATGAGCATCGTCTGGCTGTTGACAACAAATAGGAACAGCGGATCCATTGATTCCTGATGACCTGGAGGCTCTTGAGCAACCTCAGATCTGTGGAGTCGATAATAGTTCACCGGTGGAACCAGATACTTGAAGAGCCTCCGCCGCCACTGCCAACCCACATGCATGTGCAAGCAACAAATCTGGCTTATGGAAATAGTCCCAGAGAAAATGAGTTGTTGCAGACGTTTACAGTGAAGAGATGTGTGTCTCACAGGGAGTTGTCTGACTGGGTGTGTTTATATAAGCGACGTGTAGTTTCACTCTCCTTATATTGTTAAGGGTTTTTAAAAAAGCAACAGCTTCTGCAGAAGGACTCGGCGCCCCATCGCTGTTAAGTGCAACAGGCTCAGACTTGCAAAATATGTAATTACCCATGTCAGCTCTCTTAACAGCGAGCATTTTATTGGAGTGTTTTCTGTCTGATGTGGACTGATTAGTGCGCACAGTGGCTGTAAAGGGGTTTTGGGAAACCAAGATTTACAGATGCAATTAAAAATCTATGGTGGTGCTCACCTGAAAGGCCCTATAACACAACCGTCAGCCAACACCCTTTACCTTCAGTCAGTCTCACATTCCAACCTGGAACAGGTACAGTTCATTCTGATCCAGTATGCTGGGAACAGTTTCATCATATAATGAGACTTCCACCCACTTAAAGAGGTTACTGACTGCACTCACAAAGCTGTTGATGTAGTTCTGTAAGAAATGTGTTTCAATCCTGGATCGATTAAATGACCATAAATTGATCCACTAAATTTCTAAAACCGAAATTTGTTTGTTTTTTTTTAGCTCAAACGCTGGTTTATTTACACTCTATACTACGGTGGCCAACAAGGTCAAACGCACTACAACGGTCCAAAACATTTCTATTCGGAGAAACTTCAGGAACGATGCCGATTCCAAACCCATACGGTAGTCCAAAACAAACACAACAATGGAAACGTGCTGCAGAAAGACAAAACAAATACATGAACAGCAAACAAGCTGCAAATACAGAAATGCATACTGCAAATTCAAAAACAGACAAACCCTGAAAACAAATACAACGCTGCATATCCTCTATTTTTGCTGCAAACCGAAATTTACCTACGGGTACAAATAAAGTCACGTGAACCTGAACCAGTCAATATAACAGAAGTTCTCCAGGCCTCCAGGGGCAGCCCTGAGTGGAACAGCTTGATTTTCAACCCGAGAGACTTAAGCAAGACGAGAGTGTTTGTTTTTTAGAAGCAAGAAGAAAAGTGGAGTAAAGAGGCAACATAAAAAGGTACGTATTATTTCTTTTTCTTTTTTAGCCTTTGGCCTTAGTCTTTAACAGCAGTAAGGTCAATCTGTTGCTCTACACACTGTTTTTCTGTTGCGTCTGTTTTCGAGGTTTGTGTCCCAGCAAACATGTGACGTCAGGAAGACGTTCAGATCATGTCTGTATAACGTCCGTCAGTCCAGATCCACTTTTGTACGTCTGGTGGACGTACAAGATGGGTTCAATATCTAGACGGTTGACAGGTTGACATCAATAGTTGAACGTTAAAAAGACGTCGCAAAAACTTTCATTCTGGCCGTTCAGTGGACGTCTTTCAGACGGTCGACAGAGACGTTAAATTGATGTCTTTTGGACGTGTCTTGGCTCAGTGGGGTGTTTTGGACTTTGCTTCATTGTTTGCTGTTGATGTATTGGTTTTGTCTTTCTGCAGCACGTTTCCGTTGTTGTGTTTGATCTGGCATCGTTTGTGAAGCTGCAGCAGGTTTCTCCTTCTGGATATTGTTTTGGGCCGTTGTAGCGTGTTTCCTACGTTGTCGTCTGCGGCCACCGAAGTATAACAGAACAAACACAAACCAGGTTTATACCAAAATGCTTTACAAAAAAAAGAAATGCAGACTTAGTGCCATACTGTATATGCATACTAATACATCATGCATGCTCCAAATGTGCTCTAAGTGTGAGCTGTAAGTTATTTGTAATAATGCACAAATTAGATCTACAGAAACAGTATCAGTCAAAATATGCACATATATAAAAATATACTCATAAAAAAAGATTCAACTGTTTTCAAACGCAGGTGGCCGTATATATGGAACCATGTGCAACAGACAGAAACAGTAGCTGTGGTTGTGAATGTTTAAAGGGCCAATTATTCACTGAATACTTCAGGTTCAAGGCTCCTGCCTTTAAAAACAAAAACAGTTTTACTTGCCGGAGAAGGTCGGCAAAGTTCGGAGATCATTCAGTGCTTATTTTAGAAATTCCAACAGAAGTCAGCATAACTAAACTGAGGAGCCGGTGGACACGGAGAGTCCTGAAAACACCACCGGCTCCGTGTGCAGAAACCCCATCAGAGGTCGCCCCGCTTCACCGCTCTGTTAATTATTTCTCACTGCTGGTATGTCACACCTGCCGGGGAATGTCGGCGCAGGCCCAGCAGCCGGCGGCGGAGCCGGGGCGTGATTGATATCTGTGGTTATTCCACTCTGTCCCCTTCGCCCGAAGGCGTGGCTGCACAATGAGCTGCTTCTTCTTCTGCTGTCTCCCACGTGTGTTGCTGTAATTCTTCTCCGCTGATCGTTCTGGCACACCTTGAACGCTGGGAGGGAAGGCGGATGTGTGTGTGAGTGTGCACAGGTAGAGGTTGTGTGTGTTTATGTGTGTTTGAGTGTGCACAGGTAGAGGTTGTATGTTTGAGTGTGCACAGGTAAAGGTTGTGTGTGTTTATGTGTGCTTGAACGGTTCAGAGCTACACACACACACACACACAAGGTGCAGGTGACCCAGCTGACACATGCTCTCTGTGTTATTGATTTTACCTCTTAAGTCCACTTCAGTCATGAGCAGGAGGTGCAGGTGAAGAAGAGGAGGCTGGTTAAACAACGATTATTCATCTACGAGACGATTCAGCCAAAATGTGGCGCGGCAGACTGGCTCCAACCCAACAAGTGGCTCCCGGCCAACATTAGGATCATGTTCTTAATGTTTTGTCTTGTATAAAGCCGGGAAGCGGCAGCCCTGCGGCCAAAAACTCTATTTAAAAATGTATTTACATGTATATGCAGAGGAAACATTGAACTGTGATGAAACCTCTGCTGATGCTGAAGAACTTGTTGACGGATTCTCCGGTCTGAATACTGACGATGGAAGAGCTCTTGAGTTCTCCTTATCTTTGTCAGCAGTTTCTAATTAAAAATAACACCCTGCATGGGAAGTATTGTCATGAAATGTTGGGAGATAATCGGTAAAAATCAAGCAGAAATTAAACCCAAAATCTGATAAACGAGTACACAACAAAAGTGAGTAAAGTGGGAAAAAGAAAATCAGGCTGGTATGTGTTAATGAAGTTTAAAAATCCATAATAAAATGAGGGGGTATCATACATGTATCCTGCTGTAAAATCTATGAAAACAAGGGTACAATGTCAATTTCATGCACGCACGTGCACAAAAAGGCGTATGAATGCCACGATAATGCGCAAGGCTATTAGCGTGCAATAAATATGCCTTTCTTGATTTCCGCATGTCATTTGTACGCCATCTGTCCTGTACTGACTGCAGTGTAAATGCATCCGCGTACAAATGCTACGGTAAAAGTAGTGACGTAGTATAAAAAGCGAGAAAGAACACTTATTGTGGGTGGGTGAGGAGGTGGATGGGTCCAACAAACAGTGGACATTTAACCAGGAGACCGGCGATCGAGACCGTTGTTGACTGGTGTTTTGTTTTGTAAGTTATGTTAAGGCCGTACTTCAGTTACGTTGTTTCCGTATGTATTTTACTTAGTTTACGAACTTATTGATGTTTTTCCTAAACCTAACTAAGTGGTTTTCTTGCCTGAACTACGAACATTTGCATGTAGTACAAATGACACGCGGAACGTCCCTGTCATGTTGTTGTATTTATACATCTTCCTGTGAGACCGGGTTGTACTAAGAGACAAAGCAGAGATTCAATGTCTGCCGTCCATGCGACATATATTTATTAATCTGCTATATGCTTTTAGAGACTGCCAAAAGGATTAAGAGATGAGAAGTAATGTTTTGGTGCTTTGTGACATTAACTAACCACGCCTATTACCAGGTAGGCACTGCCTGATTGGACATCCACATAACAGATGACGAATGTTCCCTTTAAGGAGGGTTATTATATCACATTAAAAAAGTGACACAGCCACTTAACCTCTATTGTATTTTGTGGCTTCGCTATATAAATTGTACTTTTCTGCAGCCTCTCCCAGCGTAAGTGATCGTTACTCTACTAAAATACGCCCTTGTCTGCACAATAACCCACGACATGTGAGGCGTTTGGGGTGCAGGTATCCTGAGCAGGTTAGACGAGCGTTATTGTGACCACAAGGAGAGCAAGGCTGCAGCTCTCTGATGCCAAGGTGCTTCTGATTCAGGCTCGTTAGCACCGACACAGCAGAGGCTGGTTGTTCTGAGCAGACAGCAGAGCTCTGCCTCCACCTCATACTAAATATAACATAGTATAAACAATCTGCATGTGGATATTAATAAATTTTTTACAAGCAGGAACTGATAAATGATATGAATCTCTATCTATGTCAGCACTTCACAAACCGCAAGCAAAAAGTTTGACCAGATTTTAAAGTAATAGTTCAACACTTTTTTAAAAATATGTTATGTGCATCATTTGGGAATTTTAAAACTAAAAGATTAATCGTTTAATTAAAAAAAAAAGATGAATCAACAATTAAATTAATCTTAAATTGCAGGCTTCTGTTAGAGTTTGGAATTGGGACGCCGCTCACAGTGAATGTGTGTTAAGTGGATGAATATGAAGCAGGATGTTTCTGAAAAGGAGCGTGCACGCTCAGCACTGCCTGGGTGAGTGATGGCTAAATAAAGGCACAGGAGAGGAAAAAACAGGTTAAAGATGGAGCACAGCTTCAGACTCAGACCGGCGTCTAACTTTGAACAGCAGTAGTCAATCGGTTCAGTAAATCCTCCAGGATTGCAACCTAATACCGGCGGGCTTTAGAGGGGGATGGACTGACTGACACTAACACCCCTTCCTCAAAGATCCTTTTTGTCTTAAGCGTTCCGTGGTGGACAGAGCAGCGTTAACAGGCCGCTCCTAGCGCTTAGCCGAGCAGTTGTGAAAACACACGGACCCCGGCGCCAGGGATCTCGCCGTGCTTTTTTTTTTTTTGACCAAAAACCGAGAAGGTCTGGCTGAGAGAGAGCGAGGGGCGCGGAGGGGGCGGCGGGGAGGCGGGGAGGCGAGAGTGAAGATGAGGGGGTGGAAATTGAGGAAGATTATTGTTCAAGGCTTTAATCGGGTTTCTGAGGCGAGGCATTTAAAAGGGGGGCGGTCTGGAGTAAAGTAATACTCAGTCCGTCTGGAGTGTGGAAGTCCTGTCAAAACAAGCTATCGTGAGAATGCGAGGTCCGGCTACTGGAGGGCACGGGGGAGGAAGATAATGCAACCACGAGACCAGCAGAGGTGGAGCAGACTAAGGCTCCAAAATGGTCCTGTTGAAATGTGTTACTCAGCATGGTCATATATGGAAACGTGCAAAATCTGCAACTAAATAAAATACATAAAATACATAATAGGTGCAAAATAATGTGTTAGTGTTTTCAAACAGGTAAACAACCACACACAAAACACTTTTAGTGCCAAAACATTGGAGATTTTCATTCTTTATTGGTTTACAGCATTGAATCAAAGTGTGTGTTTTTTTTTACACTCAACTTCAACAGATGAAGACTCTTTAATTTCAAAATCAAAACAGATCTGCAGTGATCTAAATTAATTACAAATACAATACTCGTTTGCATTAATCAGTATTTTGTAGATGCATATTACAGCCTTGAGTGTTATTAGCTTTGTGCATATCGCAATCCTACAAAATTACATTCCCATACAACTAAACTGCATTCTTAATTACGTTTTGAGGGAAAGGTATTTCCTCTCGGATTACGGACGCAGTTTTAAAGATTTTAAAAAACGTGGTTAACATTGTTAATTTAAACAACAACAAAAAAAAGCAACAGAACTACTTGGTTAGGTTTAGTAAAAAAAAACACATCACGGTTTGACTTAAAATGACGACGTTGGTTACGTTACAGACGTCAATTAAAATAAGTGAACGTTGAGTTTCACACGGGACACAAACAGCTGTCTCCTGGGTAAAAGTCCTGTGTTTGTTTGACCCACCCATCCTCTCCAACCTTGTTTATAGGAGACAGGTCTGACATGGAAACTGCAATTTGTTTCCCATTGTTCTGCACAAAACTGCTCAAGCGTTACGACTTTACATCTTCTTTTGCACAGTGTTGGATTTAAATATTGCCTAATATTCTAAAATCTAAATCTTCATGAGTACTTTCTTCTCCAGCTAAGTTATGTTTTTGATTCTATCTGTTTTGTTGTTTGTTTGCTACATATCTTAAAAACATGACAGATTTCAATGTAGTTTGGTGGAAATAATGTATTATATTATAGAAAACCTTTCGCTGTTTTCTCACGAACTAACTCAAACAAACGTGCACACGTATCCCATTATTCTCCCATGATTTTGATGCAGATCCATGTCCACCAGCTGATTAATTAATTATCAAAACATTATCTGTCATTTAAAAAAGCGATATTAGAGGATTGTGCAGCCTCAGTGGAGGAATGTGCTCTCTGAGGGCTTTTTACATTGTGTTGGTGTTAGCAGCTGTTAATATTAGTTTACAGAATGAAATAAGCCCAACGAGCAGAGAGAAGCAGGAGGCTTTTATATGTGAATTTGTTCTGTATCTAGCAGCACTCTGCAGCTCGTGTTGAACACTGAAGTGCTCTCAGAGCTCTTTCTATTACTGCGGTTTATTTGCGGTCTTCTATTTTGGATGCGACCTATTTAAGAGTGATGTGTGTGTGTTTATGCAGTCCTTTTCGCCCCACAGAAACACTCAGGTTACTATGCTGCAGTAATTACGCTCCCTGCTTTTAGCTGTCATAACACACTAAATGTTTGGGCTCGGGGAGAGAGCGGCCCCGGGGTGTCACACCGGACAAAACCACTAACCAGACATAGTAACCTGTGTTTAACTGCAGCGGCCGGCTGGGCTGCAATATAGCCTCGCTGACAGCGGGAGGGAGCACGAAAGTGGGCAAACGTCCACTCAAAGCCAGACAATAAAAGGAGAAGAAGGGGAGGAAGATATTTATTTATATATATATATATATATATATATGGAGAGGGAGAAGAGGGAGAGACAGAAGGAGGGGTGGACTGACTTTGAACTTGCTCTCAAAGAATGCTTTTGAACGTTGTTTATCACTTTTTAGATTTTGAAAGGCAGACAAAGGCAGGGAAACAGAAAGCAGATAAAGACGAGTAGACAAACTGAAGGAGACGGAGACAGAAGAGCAAACTGAGAGGCACCAGTCCAGCTGGATCCTCCTTCATCCAGGCTACCGAGCCGGGTCCGCTGAGGTGTTATTACCTAGTCGGGGCAGACCGGGCTGTTTGCAGATGATGGATGATCCTCAGGACGTGTTGGATCTGACCCAGCTTTGAATCAGCGATAGTGTCCCGTCTGAGCACAAATAAATCTTTAAATTAAACCACAACAATGTAAATGCAGTGAGTTTATTGAAAAATACAGTTTCTACTTTGCTGAAATGACACAAGACAGACACAAGTGAGATTCTGGGGTTCATTTCGACTCACTCTGAATATAATGACTTTCTACTTTCGACAGTTTGCTCACTAGAAAAATGTATTTCTTCCTTCACCAAAATTTACCAATGTGTACAATTTCGTGGATGATTATTATAACCAGATTGTTGTTGTTGTTGTGCATCATTTCTCATGCAGATTACCACCTAATTAGCATTTGTATATTTATTACATGAATATTTACTGGCTCGCTGCCGATTACTCTGCCTTTTCCCTCAACGAGGGTGAAGCGTTGCCGTTTTTGGCCAGTGCTTGCATGCAGAACGGCGCCCCTTTGATGGGGCTCCTCGCCCTCTCACTTGATAGCAGCATGGAGGAAGACGGGCGCCGGTCTGTATGTGTGCCGCAGAGCCGGTTGAGGATCAGCAACGTTTCACTTTGAGGGAATTACGTGACCAGGCATTAGCAATCCACTTGACAAGGCCTGCTTCAACCACAGGTGCTTTCAGAGAAAATGACTTTCTTTTTCCCGTCATATCACTGTGCACGCAGCATCAGGTATCCCGCCGAAATGCAGACGGTCCGCGAGACAACGTATCAAGGGAGTAAAGTAAAAAACAAAACAAAAATTCAACTAACGTTAGTCTAACGTAGTTTTAAAATGTTTTCCCAGATGCTGTCATGTATGAAAAGACCCCAAATGAACACTGTAAGCAGACTACTTGATTTACTATAAGAAAATTACTTAAACAGCATTTGTATAGGAATGATTCTGTCCCAAGCTTTTTGATCATTGTAACCGTGATCTCTATAAGCGGTAACCCTAACCCTAAACAACAGGTTCTGCACTGCAGGGAGTTGCACAGACACACTGATCGCCCGTGTTGCTGGAATTTCGCAGGAAAATGCACGAAAAACGAGAAATAACTTTTCATAAGATATCATACGAACTGTTTGACTTAATAGCTCGAATCAGCCAGAAATACTTAACATACAAAGGTGAAACTGTAGTGTCAGTGCATGATGGTAAAGTGATCAAAGAAATAAACGCAGAGACACAAAGACTCTACTACAGTAAACTCTACACTTACACTCTTTATCTTTCTAAGTGCTTTTAAAGCACAATATCCCCCCTGTTAGAGGACACCCTCTGCTGTTTCCAAGGTAACCACCGACCGCCATCCCAGTGAACCTCATCCACAATGCAACATAAACATCCTCACACGTTTTTCCAGGTTTATTTCCAATTAAGGTTAGCCGCCGCCGTCGTTAATCACACCATTACCCCCGGGACCGCTGCGAGTCGGAGGAATTGATTCTGAGTATCATCATCATGATTGCTCTAATGAGACACTTTTTATAATCAACTACTGAAGCTCACTTGTTTGTTGAACTGGAATTACCAATCTAATGCTTTGTTTTGCTGCTTTAGCACTATTGTTTAAACAATCATTGCATTTATTTATCTGAGCAAAGCCTCATCACACACGCCAGAGAAACTTTCTTATGCTCCAGCTGTTTGCACTCGTGCAGGCAAATATCGTCAACACAAATCAGGTCATCTGATCCACCACAAAGTTATTTCTGTCGTGATCCCTCGCACAAACTTTCTGTGTGTTTGTTGTGCGTTGACTTGAGTGCACGTTGAGTGGGTGTTTTGAAGGTAGCAGCTCGTCCCCCCGGGGCAGAAGGGAAGGTATTCAACGCACAAAGAATCTAAAGACTGTCACATATCCGGTCCGAGTGCTGAGCTGTTATCCACCTCCGCTTAACACTACATATCTCGGATTCTTCACTCTGCTGTCTTCCAAGTCTCTGATAAAACCTGGAAACAAGTGAGGAGGAATGAGGGTGAAACTGTAAGGTGAAGCACCGTTTAACAGGAAGCTTGTATGTATATTTACATCCATTTTCAATGTTATCAGCCGATTGAATCGGCGTTATCGGTGGTTATCACTACCATTCTAATGCTGGAGACGGCCCAAATTGCACCTACCAGGTTGTGAAAGTGAAAGTTAACATTGCAAATTTAGCTAGTAAGCAACGTAACGTAGCAACGGTTTGTATATTTTATGATAGTTATCCCTTATTTTAATATGTCCAGCAACACATGTCAATGTTACATGCATACAGTCTTTTCAAAATAAACTTCCGTCTTCACAGGAAACAACTTGATTAGGTTTAAGCAACAAAAGTACTTGGTTAAATTTAGGAAAAGATCATGGTTTGGGCTATAATAACTATGGAAATGGCGTTACTTAAGTGCGGAAATTACATGACAAATAAGTCAATGTTGAATTCTAGTTTCAAATGTGACACATACAGCGGTCTCCTAGTTGTAGTAGATAGTCTGGTGATTTGTTTCACCAACCCATCCACCCACCCGCTTTTGTCGCTTTTTATTTTTCCTGGTTCACAATTACGTGCATTGATTTTGGAGGATATATACGAATTACAGTGCATTATTTTTCATAGGTATAGCTACGAGCGGTGTATGAGAACAGCCTGACGTAAGTTATGTAACAAAATCACGGTAAAATAAGTCAAAGTTGACTTTGTTTTCACACGAGACATAAATGTCCATGGGTGAAAGTCCTACATTTGTGTGACTCATCCACTCACCCCGACCTCGTCCTTACATGGACTTTGTTGCTCTTTATACTGCGTAACGTGCCATAATTGCCACTAGAGGTTGGTATCGTCTTCTTGTATTCGTATCGGTGATCAACCATGTGAATAGATGACACCAGCCTTCTCAACCTATTAGTAGGTGTAGCAGGCCCTCCCGCAGTGTGACACAATGCAAAATTCACCCAATTTATTTTCTAGAAGACGAAAGGGAATTGCTTCACAGCGACACAAGGGGTCGAAAGTTAAAAATATGAACTTTATGCAAATGAGGATACAAGGTTCACCTGGAAGGTCCGTAGGGTTTTGCCGAAAAACTGTCAGCAAGGCTCAGCAAGTATAGTCTTTAGCAGACATGTCAGTGGAGGAGCAGATTATTATTTCATTTTCTGGAATCCCTTTTTTGTTCCCCTGCCACACATTTCTTGTGTGAAATATAATATGTACTACCTTTAATAAGCCTAGATTCATTAGACTCAAAATGGAATTGAAAAAATATGTATCAAAATACAAAAAAAAAAAAAAAAAAATCAGCATTATCCTCTACAGCTGGCATCTGCAGATAATGAGGTAATACAAGTGAGAGGTAAATCAGAGGTCCAGATGATTAACTGGAGTAACTGGACACAAAGATTGGTCACTTTTCACCTTCTAATCAACAGATATCCAATCATACACTAGTGTGGGTTATTAAACAGCCACATTATACATCATGCATGTCGTTCCATTTGCATATTTTCAAAGTCAATTGCTGTAAACAATTGGAGATGTTTTCCATACAGGCCCGTCCCCCTGCAGGGCTTTCATACAATCACTGAATGTCAAGGTGTTAAAGGTTCAACCCAACAACAAACTGTCCGCACATATCACAACCGAAACCACGCTGCTTTTCATCTTCATCTGCAACATGCATAATGTATGCCATTGATTTCCATCAGGCTTTGAAGGTTGTACATAAAAGGTTACGTGTTACATGAATGCAGCACTAAAACTGGTTTATGGGGGAATTTGTCTCCTTATTGCTCCCTACTGTTATCATCATTACAGTGAACCATCATTATTGGGGAGCGGGACGTGAATCTTCACATGTGGTCCCTGCTGGCTTCATTTACCCGTCTCAACTGAGTGTCCTTATATTGCCACGAAAACACAAACATCTACTTGTTAGGACTTTGGGGTATTAGCACAGAATTATTGTGACTTCACAAAGCTTCTCATGGCTTCTTAATTATGCACCTGTAATGAAGCCAAAGTAAAGTGGTAAAGTACTAAGGATCAGGGTTGCATTTAAATCTCCTTTTGACTCTGAGTTTGAGTTCACGGTTAAAGAAATTAAGCAATTCACAGTTTATATCTCAAGAAAGAATCTGAGGATTGTGTCTGAGGATTGTGTAGCTGTTAGAGGGTCAAAATCAAGATGTGCACCAAAATGTACCATGAATAGAAAGCTTAAAACTATTTAAATAGTGTGTGCACTTTCAATGCAAACATGAGGAAAAGTCGAATAAAAAATTAAACTGCAATCAGTGATTGTGACATTATAACGTCTTTCAATCATTTATCAAGTTGTTGCATAAAAGTTGGATTTCTTTTGTTTTGTTGTTGTCATCAGTGTTATAAGACTCCGCTGTAGGCTACAGGGCGCTGCCAACGGAATGAGATCAGCATCCAAAACATGCTGACCCGATCTCAGGGGGAGGTTTATAAATAGCACAACATCTCCGCGTGTGATGATAAATGCATTTTAGGCTTTTCACGTGTCATTTAACGCCACGTTATTACTGTGAAATGGTTGCTGTTATGTTTAGGTAACAAAACCGCTAAGTTAGGTTTAGGAAAAACATCATGGTTGGGCTTGAAATAAGTCCGTAAACCAAAAATAGTTGTGTAAACGATGTACAGAAAACACGTCACTAACATAACTTCAAAATAACTCAACAACACTTTGGGTCTCCTGGTTGAGAGTCCTGTGTTTGTTGGACCCATCCACCACAAGCAGTCTCTCTCACCCTCTATTCTACATCACTAGCTCTGAACATAGCATATTCACATAATGGATGTATTAAGAGAACTGGATACAGCGTTGGAGGCTCCTGTTCATTCCTATCAAAGTTGCTCAGTGGCGCATGTAGCCAAAATGGCTCGACTGTCGAGTGATGAAGTACCCGGATCGTCCGGCAATCTTCCTCATCCATTGGGCCCATTGAGCAGGCTCAGTAGCGTTTCCTTTAACTCTGCCTCCCAGCCCTCGCTCCAGCCTTGGCCTCGGTCTCATTCACATGAATGGAGGAAGGGAAATAACTCTGGATTTGGATATTAGTGCATTTTACAACTTTTAGGACCTAATGATTTAAATAGGGACTATTCAAGTGTTCATACTGAGACGTTGATTTACCTAAAAAAATATAATCCACTGATTTACAGATGTCTCTTTCCCAATGTAAGTCTATGGGAAAAAGTATGTTTGGGCCCAACGGCATCACGTGACAGAAGTTGTAATTCCAACTCTCTTCCTGGGGGCTTGACACACAAAGATGCGTTTTCAAGCCAGTACAGACTACATGGCAAACAAATGACATGACAAAAGCAACAAAGGCTTCTTATTACACGCAAAATACCTTACACATTATCATGTTATTTATACGCCACTTGGATTTGAAGAGGCACACAACAATCTTTATTTCATTCAAATGAATATGATTAACTAACAAGAGACAACACTTATCATGTGTTTATAGAAGTGTTGACATTGGCTGCTGTAATCTCCTTGTGTTATCTTAGAAAGGAAGTGATGCAACTTTCCCAAAGAAGCAAAAGTGAGACTTATAGCTGCACCTCCCATTATGTTTGATTGACAGGTGAATAAAGCACGGAGATTAGCTCTTAGCAACAACGATGGAGACGAAACAAAACAAGAATGAAAAACTGTGCCACCTGAAAATCCGTGTGGTTGTGGCATTATTAAAACATTAATAACATTACATAATGCATGTATTCACATTGTGATGAGTGAGTGAGGAGCTCTTAGAAGTTTATTCACATATATTATCATGTGTTATATGACAGAATAAAACGAAGGAGGCTTTATTGTTGTTCTAATCAGCCCAGTTTGAAGATATTTTATTCATTCTCACTCTGCCAATGAAACATTTCTCCTTTTTGAAGACAGGTTTGATAAAAAAAGCTTTAGCCGATTCTGATCCGAGGTGGAACTTCTCCAAGTAATACCGGTAGAACGTCGCTGCGCACACTTTCCCACACGTCAGCCCATAAAGTGGAGAATGTGCCTAATCCCGTGCAGAGTTATGACATATGGTCAGTGGCTTAAAGTGATCTGGGGCCATCTTAAGATGAAGCTGGAATGCTATTCCCAAAGGGGGAGAGGGAAGGTAAATAAAGGAGACAATGCTGAGCAGATATGTGAAGATATTGACACGACTGACCTGCAGTGCTTAACTGATTAAAGGAGGTAACATCTCACAGCTGTTTACTCTGCAACTTTGAAAAATCTGAAATCTATCATCTATCATCCAAAATCACTAAAATAAAGAGGAGGCAGTCCTGAGTGTGGCATATTTTTTTTAACCAGGGGTTTAATTTGTAATGCTATATTTGTTTTAAGTTGCTGTAGTTCATGTTTGTTTGTTTGGCAAAGAGAAGAAGATCCCATTTCCCATAAATAAGACAGTGTGATCACTTCTCCGCCAACATTAAAGGTCCACTCTGGAGTTTTTGACCACCGGTGGCGCTATAGAGCAATTTTCTGATCGTATTGTTTGTATCATGTGTCCTGTGGATGCACATCGAGCCACGAGCATGTGATGGATACACATATCTAACCATTGCAGAGGGTGTTATTGGTAGTAATGCATCATAAATGACAACAGTGCACCAATAAAACAGGAGAAGAAGAAGACCACAAGCTGATGTGACAGTGCAGGTTTAAAAATGTAAAAAAAAAAAAAAAAAATGTATGAGGTATAAAATTCAAGGTCGTAAGGATACATACAATGGCTCTTAATGAAAACTTAAAAAACTGCATATATTTCCAATAAAATGACATGGATTTATTAAAGCATCACAGACTGCCCTAGTTGGTAAAACCTGGTTTGGTTTATTGATGTCAAATTGCATGATTGCTGAGCCAAATCTCAAACTCCCGCTGCCACTTCGGCCTGCAAATGTATAAAGATGCAGGTCATACGACGGGGTATTAGGACCATTGTAGAAAATTAAAAAATTATAATTATGGAGCCGGGGGAGAAGGGTTGTATTCTGAGATTAAAGTGGTAAATTTACGAGGAAAAACTCACAAATTTACGAGAAAAAAAACTTGGAATATTCTCTTAGATTATAAATTCATAAATTTGAGAGGAAAAAAACCCCAGAAATTCTTTGAGAACAAAGTGGAAAATTTACAAGAAAAAAAAATTGGAAATATATTATTTTTGGTCAAGGAATCTCATCGCAAGGTTGGGTCAACCTCATCACACGGCAGTCAAGTCAGCCGTCGCTTACATCTCTGTGGTCGATTCAGCTGACGCTAAAATGTTAATGCACCCACATGTACTGACTATATGCTGTCATTTATGGTAAATGCATTCAAAGTTAATTGCTCATATCAAGCTGACGAGGAGAGCTAGCGATGGACTTGGTAACATTTTTTTTTTTTTTTTTTACCTACAGTGGCCCTAATACTCATATGATTGTAAGATCCAGGTTAATTTTGCTTAAAAACTCATCACAAGTTAAACTGAAAGGTCTTAAAGAGCATTGTGTTACGGCTGCCACTTTTCTGGCTGTAAATGATGACTGTAAATAGCACTTCCAGGGTAATTCTCTTCAGATGGACCCCACTAGTATGGTAATCCATATCATTCTCACCATAACTATACGAGGACTCTTCACATCCAGTATTCTTGTATGTGAACAACAACCACTGTTTGTGTATTGAACGTGTTTCTCTCTTGACCTCTCATGATTACTGAGCTCCTGTGCTGATCAATAGCAATCAATACTCAATAACTCCTCTGTTTGTCTTGGCTGGAGGAGAGGACTCCGAAGGACAAAGTACACTCACGGAGGAAACGTGGAGGAGAAACATTGCCTCAAGAAAGGGATCGGCACAAACTATAAAACAATATGGATTAAATGCAGCGGTGTTTTGAAACAAGAAGTCGGAGACATTTTTCATTCCAGTCAAACAGCTGATGGGAAAATGTGACCAAAACCAGTGACTAAAGATAATAATACATTTATAATAATATTTTAGAGGATTATTGACATTTTAAAAATCGGATTCTTTCATTTAAAAGTTCATATTGATTCACAAAAATATATATAATTTCCTTTTTTTCCTGTTTATCCATCCATGGGTTTTGCAGGTAACCTAACATCTTATTTTGTGGGAGCAGTAATGGGCCTGTGTTGCACCTCAGCAGAGTTTGACTATGGGAATTTGTCATCACGTGAATGAAGACAAATGACAAACAGTGACCAAAACAGCCTGCAGCGTCGCCACCTTAAACTCCTCCAGAGCTTCATCGTGAGCGCGCTGCAGATGTGAGACGTGAACACAAAGATTGTGAAGAAGCATCGGGGGGAATTTGGGCCGTTTGAACCCTCTAAAGCAGAAGAGAAGAGCACAAACTGAGCTGCACTGCGCTTTTTAAAAGAGACGTCTCTTAATTGACAGCTTGCTCCTCCTCAGCGTTTCTGACGGCGTCTTGTCGAGGGCTCTTCTCCGTTACGCCTGTTTTCTCTGCTGGCCTGGGACTGATAACAAAACCCCCTCTTTAAAACACTCCACACACACACACACACACACACACACACACACTTGGTTTCACTTGTCTGCACACAGCATGACACAAGCACCAAAACACCCACATGTAACGCCGTGCACGCTTGCATGCATCGTATTGAGCAAAAAGCACGAGCACACACATGTGCATGCTTTCTATCTCTTCCTCGTACACACCCACACACACTTGCAGGGAGGGAGGAGTCGGCGCTAAAAGACTTGTAATTTGTGTTTTGCCAACAAAGGCTGGCTAATCCTGCAGAGGGCTTTGTCGCAGCTGCTATTGTGTGTTTGTGTGGTGTGTGTGAGAGAGAGAGAGAGAGGGAGAGAGGGAGAGAGGTTGAGGAAAGAAAAATGTGAGGGAGAGAGATAGAGAAAACACAAGAGTGTGAGGAAGAAAGAAAAAACTGAGCTTGATTGCTGTTTTTTTAATCTGTGTGTGTGTGAGTGTGTGTGTCACTCTTTGTCCCAGCTGTGTGTGCATATCTGTGGGGGGTGGGAGTGTGTATTCGTCGCCTCCCCCTCCTGCAGTTTTCTGCATGACAGGGCTCATTTCGACCCATCTCCCTCTCTCTCCCCGTGGCCACTCCTCCTCGGCCCGACTCAGACCTCTGCTCCTCGGGCGGCCCGTGGTGCCGAGGGGTCGCGGGGGTCACGGGGGAGGGAGGGGTGACGGGAGGGGGAGGGCCGCGACGCTTGTTGGAGTCGTTTAGCTTAAGACGGAGATGATCTCTCTGATATCTGCCAGGGGGCCTCGGCTGAGTCGTAATAAAGTCACCAATGTGTGACAGGTGGAAAAGAGAGCGAGCTAATAGCTTTGGAGCAACGAGGGGGCTTTTCTCCTCCACCCTCCCACCCATCCTGTCCCATTCACAGACTTAAAGAAACCACTGAATCAAACTTACCTTCCAGTGACAAACAGAGAGGCAACACAGCGGGAGGCTAATCAGAATTAGGCAAATTCAGCGGCTATCACAAAGTGTCTCCGGAGGGGGAGATCACAGGTATCACAGGGCTTGTTTGCCTTTTATTCTCAGCTCCAGATAAATTCTCACCGCGTCAGATCTTTTTGGGTAAGAATTTGCTGACGGGCCTCGGCGTTCGATCCGGTGGCCTCATGGAAGCAACTGACATGCAGTCGGCACATTGAGCTCTCTTCAGCGGAGAGGTGCTGAGCTGCTCCTGGCACATTCCCTCTGCCTGCGAGCCGAGATCACAATCTGCATGTGGAGTTCAGCGTTTGTGCGCCGATAGCATGTGGCGGAGCACGCAGGTGCAGCTGTGGGCATGTGCAAGCAAAACAGATGTGCAAAATAGGATTTCAACACTGTAGCACATTCACCAGTCGGGTTAGATAACAGTTTATCACTTAGCTGTGATGTGGCAATGAATGGAAATGTGGCTAGACTATGACCAATCAATGCTTGTGTATACTGTAATACTGTTACTTTAACATGGTCTAGTTGTTAAGAACATTTCATGAGATGTTTCTTGTTTCTTGGCTGGACTTGCTATTTTTTTTTTTTCCAATAGATTATTATTTGCATTTCTCTCGATGTACTAACACAAAAATATAAATAACAGCAAGGAACAAGGACAACAAAGCTGGACAAATAAAGGTAAAGAATAGACAGGACTGTTATTTACACAAGTAGTGAAAATAGATGTTTATATAAATATTAAATAAATATATAAATATTTTTTTTAAAGTGCCAATGATGTCTATACAAGTCAAGAGCTCTGTAAGTTGTAAAGATAATAGATTATATATATTGTTTTACGCTTTACTTTTTTGAAATTTATTTTTTGAAATTTTAATCACAAAAAAAAAGAACAGACAGACTCACAAACATACCAACCCCACATACAGAAAACAAGCATAAAATAAACTAATTAAAAACCTAAAGGAAAATGCTCAAAAATATATAAATGATTAAATAAATTCTGAATAAAATATATGAGTAAATAATTAAAGGCTGAAAAAGATGAATAATCAGCCTGGTCTTCTGAGAATTACGTTCCCATACAACAAAACTGCGTTGTCAATTACATTTCTAGGGTTTCTCTCCCGGACTGTGTTTGTTTTTGACGTATCACAAATTTGTTTAATCAAAGTCCGTGTAGGGAGGAGTTCGGGGCGGATGGATAGGTGTTGGTGTGAAACCAAAAGTAATGTACTCATTTCAACCCAAAACATGATTCTTTTACTAAACCTAACCAAATAGTTTTGATGCATAGACCTAAACGTACATACGAATGCAATTTCGAAACAGCAAAAGCGCCACGAGTGGTTAAAACACTACACGTTAAAACACGTAAGAGATAACGTACAGCGAGCCGGTCATTGTCAGGGTTTACTTCACAACAATGACCGGCTAGCTGTACATTATCCCGCTTATTACACATCTAATTACTCAAGAAATCACTAATCGACCTACATCGACCACAAATATTGATATGGAGATAAAATGAGAACATCAGCTGGAGTGTTTATCAGAATCAAAACATAAAACAGTGCAAATAACAACTGAAATAAATCAAATAAATCTCCAAAACTAAAAAATTATAATAAAAAAAAACTCCAAATTTAGAAGCAATGGAAAACTAAACACTTGCTGTGTGAATAGCTGACTGACAGGAACGTTTTACTATCTGTTGCGTAACGTCTCATCTCTCAAGGACAACCTGTCTCACCGTGAAGCTACGCCTCCACCTACAGCACCCAGCCAGCTCCCATCAGATGTCTCTGTGTCTCTGTGTGACAGATCAGGATCAGATGGAGTGAAGTGGTGATTGATAAACGCCGTGACATACCTGCCGTCTGCCAACAACACTCCCTCACAGGAACGCAGATGAAACCACCTCCCAGCGCTCCTCTTCTATATGTATAAACAAGACTTCATGGTCTTTATGCATAAACAAGACTTCATGGTCTTTATGCATAAACAACACTTTATGGTCTTTATACATAAACAAGACTTCATGGTCTTTATGCATTAACAAGACTTCATGGTCTTTATACATAAACAAGACTTCATGGTCTTTATGCATTAACAAGACTTCATGGTCTTTATGCATAAACAACACTTTATGGTCTTTATACATAAACAAGACTTCATGGTCTTTATGCATAAACAAGACTTCATGGTCTTTATACATAAACAAGACTTCATGGTCTTTATGCATTAACAAGACTTCATGGTCTTTATGCATAAACAAGACTTCATGGTCTTTATGCATAAACAAAGCTTCATGGTCTTTATGCATAAACAAGACTTTATGGTCTTTATGCATAAACAAGACTTCATGGTCTTTATGCATAAACAACACTTTATGGTCTTTATACATAAACAAGACTTCATGGTCTTTATGGATAAACAAGACTTCATGGTCTTTATGCATAAACAAGACTTCATGGTCTTTATACATAAACAAGACTTCATGGTCTTTATGCATAAACAAGACTTCATGGTCTTTATGCATAAACAAAGCTTCATGGTCTTTATGCATAAACAAGACTTTATGGTCTTTATGCATAAACAAGACTTCATGGTCTTTATGCATAAACAACACTTTATGGTCTTTATACATAAACAAGACTTCATGGTCTTCATGCATAAACAAAGCTTCATGGTCTTTATGCATAAACAAGACTTTATGGTCTTTATGCATAAACAAGACTTCATGGTCTTTATGCATAAACAACACTTTATGGTCTTTATACATAAACAAGACTTCATGGTCTTTATGGATAAACAAAACTTCATGGTCTTTATGCATAAACAAGACTTCATGGTCTTTATGCATAAACAAAGCTTCATGGTCTTTATGCATAAACAAGACTTTATGGTCTTTATGCATAAACAAAACTTTATGGTCTTTATGCATAAACAAGACTTTATGGTCTTTATGCACACATAAGCTTTGATTTCATGTGTGCCATCGCTTGTTTACACATCAATGACTGAATACCATCAGTAGCATTCTGCATGTGTTTGAAGAGATTCCCAACGAAGCCGAGACAAAGTCACTCAGTTAGTGAATGAGACTCCAACACAGGACACTGGCTCCTGTTGATGTCCAATGAAACGGGACTTTGAAAATATGATGTTGCAGGTGACAAATATATGCAGGTGTCTCGTTGAAAAAAAAGACTAAATTCACTCAGTTGAGATTAGGGAAAGATTGTGGTCGTGGTTAAAAGACTCCAACACTGACTGTTGGTAAGAGATGGGATTCAAAACGGTGCCATGCCATTGTTTCAACGACCCATTAGTCCGAAACCTCAATAGTCCGAAAAATGTCCCTTTGGACCGAAAGCCCATTTCTCCCATTTGTTGTGTTGGCTTTCCCTGATATTCTTCCCCTAAACTAACTAACTAATCTCACTCCTCATGCATAAACTTAACCAACCAATCCAAACAACGAAGGCAACAAGTCATAATAAGAGGCAAAGTGGTGGGTCAGGCCTTCGGCAATAGGAAAAACAAATTGGGGGGGAAATTGGAAAGGTACGATGATGTCATTCTTCATAATAACAAGTCGTGTGCTTCTGTTTGTTGCATGGACAGTGTCTATTCTAGAACGATGGGCGTTTTTTTTTCGGGATAACGGGCTGGCGACAAATGGGCTTTTGGTCAAATGGGACATTTTTCGGACTATTTGCGTTTAGGAATAACGGGCAGCACCCTTCAAAACACACTCTCTGCTGTTGAATTCACACGCTTTATACGTCCAACCATCCACCTCCCCGACCTCCTGCTTAGGAGTGCTTTAGTTTCCATTTTCGTTGCCGTCTTCATGTAAATAACTCTTCTTCTTCAACCTTAGATGTTTGTTTTCTTCCAGCGTTGCATCAGCTGCATGATAGAAACATCATCAACACGTCCACTCGCTCTCCGTGAGCAGACAGGGTAAAGTCTGTTTAATGTCCGGTCCCACTGATCCGGACATTTGCGTTGTCACATACAGCTTCTCTGGGTACTGTCTGGATAAGTTCAGGGTTGCAGTATGTGTGAAAGGGGTTTATGTGCACAACACTGACTGGTGTATTTTAGTGAGTTCTGACATTCCCCGTTGCTTTTCTGCTCTGAGTTCTTAGCTTCTTGGAAACAGGAACATTTGATAGTAATGTTTTCAGGTGAGGTCCTACTTCATTTTGAAATGCAAAATGAAGTAGGACCTCACCTGAAAACATTACTATCAAATGTTGAAGTAGGTCAAGGTAAACAGTAGCATGGAAACAGTTGATACAACATATTCATGTGTTTCATTCTGTGTTTAAACAGCGATTAAGGAATTAGCGCAAAACAAAACACCTGTCATGCACACCTGTTTGGACAGCCACGACGTAGCGAGGCCTTGTGTCACTTCACAGCAGGTGAGATAACACCCAGTGTGATTGGCAGATTGTAAATCAAGTCGAACTGAAGTCATCGAGGCGCTCTGTGCTGCTTTCACCTGGGCTTCACCAACAGGTCTGACTGGTCGCGTGAGTCTCTCCTCCGCCTCTCTTCACACGTCGCTGCACTTGCAATCCAGCGGACGAGCCCAGCAGTTCTGTACGTGAAAAAAGAAAAAAGAGAAACCCGGGTCAGAGATCCGCCTCTCTGCCCTCCTACGCAGTCATTAAAACAACCATATGCAGCAGATAGAGAGAGGAAATATCTCGCTCTGTCAGATGAAGGCAACATATTCTCTCATGTGTTCATGTGATCAGAACTGGCTGCAGTTGAAAGGGCACCACACAGCAGCAGCACTGAATCATGGGAGAAAGCAGCACTATTCGCCAACAGTCATTTTCATTTGAACCCTTCTTACATCATCACACGCCCATCCCCCACCTGTTCGATCACCTCTACATCGCCGCAGCTGTGTCGACGTGTTGGCGTTGACCCACACACACACACACACACACATACGCACACATGCAGATGCCTATTCTCCTGCTTCCCGTCTCCTCTCTTCACTGTATCTTTCTTTCAAGCCCTCGGTTGTTGCAGCAGCTTTTTGATGTTGGTAAGAAACTGAGGGAGTGGTTATGAAAAAAATAGCAGGCTATAAATAGGTTTTGGATGAGAAGTGGGCATAAAAAATAGCCTTTCATCTGTCTTTGCAGCGCGCTGTCGTTGGCTCTCTTCTTCTTTGACAGACAGAGAGAAGGAAACCCTCGGCTAGAAACATGCATGATGATTGATTATCAGTAGGCTTTAGGCTGGAACAGGTCCGATGTTGCAGATCCATGGCCCTCTCGCAGCAAGATGTTTCTCTTGCTCTTTTTTATCATACAGTCTGAGTAGAAAGTAGTAAAGCCTTAATGGTATAATGGTCCAGCTAGAAAGCAAATCTGTCATGTCTTAAAAACTGCAATTCATAATGTCCCCACGTTGCTTGAACCGTGTACCGAATGTGATGCCGTCTCACAGTGTTGCGTGTCAACAGCTGAAAACTGCATAGCGTTTCGATCACTTTTGTATGCAATGGCTCCTGTTTGAACAGATTTTTTAGGCGTTGTCAGCCACAGACACGAAGTCCTAGCCTGGCTCAAGACCTCTGACTCACTGCCCACACCTTCAGCTGGGTTTCCACCCAAAGTTTAGACTTTTAGTCCCAGGAACTCCTTTTACAAGAAACTAAAAGGTTCCTTCAGGCCGCTGTTGTCTCAATTTCCTCCGCGGTCTAAAGTTTTACACGTCATTTTGCACGCGACTAGTACTAATCGACTAGTTGGATGGATAAACTGACCACATATTGGGAATCTAAATGGTTACTTTCACGCGAGAAAACATATTAAAACTAAATAAAATGACATATTAACAGCTTCAAAATCTCACAATACTGACAGCCGGGTCGGTCTCAAAGCACCCACCAGCAGCAGTACTCGACCAATTGGATGTTCAGCGTTGCACACCCCACGCTAAAGTTACTGGACCAGCCCCCGGCCAGGTACTTTTGGGGGCGTAAACTAATGTCCCTGGAACTTAATTTAGACTCTAGTCCCTGCGGTTGAAATGCAATGAGTTCCTCTAAAGGTTTCTAGTTCCGGGGAAAGTTCACGCAGTCATAAAGAGACTTAATCAAATATTCAAATAGCTGTAGGATTGTGCTCATCGACACCACGTAGATGGCCAGAAGTACTACATTTTACCTAAAATGTGTCAGGCACTCTGTTTTATTGGTGAATTAAAACTTCCATGGCCAATTGTATGCAATACTCTGTTTGGGATGAATGATTTCTTCAACCTTCTTTGTGTTATAAAAAGTGGAATCACTATGTCTTTTGGAAACGATGCAGCTCAAATATCAGGTTTTTTTTCTTCTTCCTTTATGAATGTAGAGTATTTCACAAAGGAGAAGGTGTGTCCTGCCTGGTTGTTACAGTATACAGAATAATAGTTGGCTTAGCAGGTCTTTTCTGCATTGGATTCTATTTTAGCTGCAATTTCCACACTGCTGGTGTGGAAATGGTCTCTGTGCCTCGAGCATCATGGATTCCTTCTTCTATTATTGCTAAATGTCGGTGCGAAATTGCAGCTAAAGAAACCTCGACTCTTTCACTGACACCAAACCTGATGATTACTATTTTTCTCCAAGCTCAGTTGTAGCCAGCTGAGTGAGTTATGCTAAAAATACACCACCGAACAACACAGTTGACCAGAAATGACATCATCGAGCTGCTGATGAGTTTCCCGACACCTCTTACGTGAGGTTTCCACATAATTCTGGTCAAATTCATCTTTCTCTTTACCACCACTTTCCCGTCGCTTATCTTCCTCACTGCGGGGCCTCTACCTCTCTACCTCTCTGTCACAGTGGCCTCAGGTGAACGCACTACCCAGATGCCTTTGCGTCATTACCAACGTAACGCCGACGCTCTGATAATGTGAGACTGTGGCTCTGAGAGGAGCCGCTGACCCGGTTAAGACAGCAGAGTTTATGTAACCTCAACAGGAGAGCTTGCATTCTGTTCTGGCCGTGTGCCGGCTCACCGCAGTGTTCGATGTATGTTTGTGTAGTGAAATGTATAGTCTGCTGTCTGCTGTGTGTCTTGGACCGTCCTCCAATGGAACTGAACATGAAGTCCTGCTGTCGCCCAACAGGGATGGAGGAAAAACTGTCATTAGTCACTTCAGTGAAAGCAACATGAACACACAGTTATACATTCATATGATAGTAGGACATAGTACAGATACACTTAACAGCAACAAATGACCAAATATCTCTGGTTTATTACTTTCAGATTAGTTAAAGAAACAGGAGAGAAGAAAGGATATAATATATAAAATGAGGAGTATGGAGGAAAAGGGGACAAACAATAAGGGAAGAAGGGAGAAAAACCCACAGCAACAAGAAACATCTTTAAGAGATCGGTTATTCCGTCCTCTGTTATCTTACTTAAGTAATGATTTTATTAGATATTAGTGACTGCTGCTGCTTTTTTATTATTTCTATTTAAGATATTTATTAATTGTTAATATTTTAGCACTTTCATCCCAACCGTTTGGCCCACTTTGGCTATTACTTACTTCATTTTTTGTTTTTCTTCATCTCATGTAGTTAAATCCATGGCAAAGGGAGCTTTTAAGTGGACTGGAGCAAAGATCCGCTTTGGCGACCCCTAACGGAAGCAGCCGAAAGACGATCAACAACTTCCCTTCTTTCCTCATCTCCTTCTTTACTTCCATCCTTTCTTCATTATATCCATTTCTTTCATTCTTTCTTTACTTAATTTCTTTCCTAGTTTCCTTCTTTACTCCATCTTTATATCCCCCTTATTTCATTTTCTTTCTTAACTTCCTTTCTTTCTTAGTTTCATCTTAACTTCCACCCTTCCTTCCTTATTTCTCAATTCTTTCATTTTCTTTCCTTATTTCCTTTACTTCCTTCTGTCCGTCCTTAGAATAGACATCTTCATTGTCCACTGGTGTGGAAATTGGCTTCGACATGCATACACCACCAGTCCACCACCAGTCCACCACCAGTCTACCACCAGTCTACCACCAGTCTACCATCAGTCCACCACCACCAAAACATGGATCCCTTCCCCCCCCGGGGAGGGGATACATGTGTTGGTGGTGGGGAGGAAACCGGAGAACCCGGAGGAAACCCACGCGAACACAGGGAACACGGGGAGAACATGCAAACTCCACACAGAAAAAGTCCAGACCGGGTAATCAAACCCGGGACCTTCTTGCTGTGAGGCGACTAACCACTAACCTCCACCACCACTGCGCCACTCGTAGGGAAGAAGTCAAGTCAAGTCAATTTTATTTGTATAGCCCAAAATCACAAATCACAAATTTGCCTCAGGGGGCTTTACAATCTGTCCAGGATACGACACCCTCTGCCCTTTACAGTACAGGCCTCTCATCGGATAAGGAAAAACTTAACTAAAAAAAACTCAGGAAAAGCAACAGAGGAGGGATCCCCCTTCCAGGATGGACAGACACGACCTCCTCTCCACGCCAGATAGAAAGAGCCAGAGCAACACAACCACAAGAAGGGACGTAAACAAAGAAAGTGAAATAAGGGGGATATAAAGAAGGAAGGATGGAAGTAAAGAAGGAAACTAGGAATGAAGGGAAGTAAAGAAAGAAGGAAAATGGGTGCATTCCAAATCACATACTTTTTCTTTTTCTTTTTACTTTTAGTACGTACTACAGCTGCCCTTACAAAGTACGTACTGTTGCACGCAGTATGCATAATTGAGACGTACAGTACTACTTCATCATAACACTGGGCCTTGAACTTTGACCCTCTTGCTCATATTTGCTGTGCAGAGGATTGTGGGTCAGAATAGCCAGAAAAGCATGCTGGCTTGTGTACTGCAAAAAGTAGGACATCCTGGTATTTTGGCATACTAAACCTTTTTTCTGGCACACTAAATAGTATGGTAGTATGGGTATTGGAACGCACAGAATGAAAGAAGGGGGATATAAGGAAGGAAGGCTGAAAGTAAAGAAAAAACTAGGAAAGAAGGGAAGTAAAGAAAGAAACTGAAAGAGAGAAAGAAATATTATGCGCTTGCTGAACTTAAGTAAAATTCATGTGATTGTGATATTAAAGTGACTCAGTTTAACTCACATTGTTCTCCTTGTTGTGATCTATTTTGGATTGACTGTGTGAGAGTTAAGAAAGAGAAAAAGAAAGTACCATTCTGCTGTAATCCAGGCCCAGATCCGTGTCTCCACCATCTCCACCTTGATTCAATAAAGTTCAACAGAGCTTTTTTTTTCTTCACACTGTCTGTCTGTCTGGCAGCGAGGCAGCCGGCCAACTCTTCCAGCCACACAACAGCTGATAGCAGCAGGCTGAGGGTCGGTGTTTTTTCTAATATCTTTTTTTTTTTCTCCTCTGTGCTTCTTGCCAAGCACTCGGAGCTGCCTATTTAACCAAGATATCACTTGACGTTCAGGTCTACCGATTAGATAGCGCTGCTTTGTTTGATCAGACTGAAGTGTTTAAACCTGTACTGGCTGCATGGGGAGAGAAATCTACCAGAAAATGTTGCCTCTTTTTATCTGATTCGGCTTTTTTTCCCTCCTTTTTCTCATTTCTACAAATCTTTTTGCTGCCATGCAAACACAGAAACTCGTGCTGCATCTCACAGCCAGACGTTTATCTGGCTCTCTGGCCTCACAAGGAGTGTTGCCTCTTGTTTGATTTAGTTTAAATATAAATGTGTGGCGTAGTGCTTCTGTTGTTTATCCCCTGTAAACAGCAGATTTTCTCTGAGTTCTCTGGTAAGAGGAAGGCTGGTTGGTTAGAAGCTGCTTTTTGACTCTCGGGAGTTTCTTTTTTTGGGTGAGTGCAAATGCAAACACAGCTGAGGGCTTGTTTTGTTTGCTCTATTGACTCTCAGTTTTACACCTCAGCTCATAATCAGAGCAGAAGGGAGGTAAAGCCGGAGCTGGAAGAAGATGGAGAGGGACGGAGCGTGCCAAGTGCCCAGACGAAGAACAACCAGCCTCTGTGTGCTGGGACAACACGGACAACAAGACCTCAGGGCTTTTGTGCCAAACTAGCTTTGAAAAGCGGCAAATAATCTTTAACGAACTTCTTTTAATTTACACGGAGGACCACATCAGTGGGTTTTTAATGCATCAGGAGGATCCAAATCATCAAATTCAGATGGTGCGGAGTGATGATTCCTCCTCTTTAGAGCTCTCATTTCATCGGATTCCGCTCCCCAATCCAATGTCCAGGTAAAATGAGCCCGAGCTAATATCTATACAGTCACTTTCCTCTTGCCACAAGAGACAACAGTCCCGTCACAGGACCTAAATCCAGGACCAGTCCTGAGCACAGTGGTCCAGGTGTGCCTGAGTGATTTACTCTCTCTCGGTCTTTAGATGTATTTCTCCGAGTCAAGCTGTCAAACTGTTTTGCACCCCTCACCGACGAGCCCTCCTCTCGTCAAGCCACTGTTTGAAAATGACTCGCAGCTCGGTGGTCTTCAGGGGAAGTGTAATGGCAAAGTCTGTGCCAAACAAGGCGGACTGGCTCACTTCTCTCTATACCCTCTCCTCCAAAAAGGCTCCCATTACTGAGGCCATTACAGCCGGCGGAGATGGAGAGACACAAACAGAGTGCTGGAACCCCACAGAGCCTCAGCGGAGCGCTCTCAAACCTGCTGATCTCATTTCGCTCTGAGGTGTGGGCGCTCATCGCAATTTGTGTTTACATCGGAGTCACTGCACACACTCGCTATCTCATCGACTGCATCTCCCGGTGTTCCGAGGTGGTCGCTGCACACGTCGAATGCTTGTGAATGAGGGAAGATGCCTACGTTCTTAAATACTCTGGAGAAAAATCCCCCTCTGTAAACATTCAGCAAAAACATTCACTGATGTAGAAACATTTGCTGGTATCAGGCTGAAATATCTACAACTAGAATGAAGATCGGAGAGCGCAGACCTCCGTCAAGCTGCCGAGTATGATTGCCCCCCCCCCTCTTTTGCCCCCCTCCAACAATCACCAAGTGAGCTTTGGTTGAACTCAACTGTAATTTCACCGAGTTTAATGTTAAAAAAAAATGCAGAATCTACTGTTGTCCCCCCCTACCCAATTTTATTGCATTGGCAGATTTTCTTATTTGCTTGGAAAAAAAGTGTTTTACATACGTGCATACATATAGCCGTGGTTCCCAACCTTTTTGTTTTGTGGCTCCTAAAACTAAAGAAGAGTCTACTTGTGAGTTGTGAGCAACTCTGCCAAACAGTGATGTTCCCTTCAATATTCTTGTTTCAATTAAATATTTTTTTTTTGCAATCAGAAAAGATAAAAGTCCAATTTTGGGTTAGTCAAGAACGACTCATTAAGGAAGCCTCTTAAACTCCTCTAGGACGGTTTTAAAGCTAGAGTGAAGGTGATGGTAATAAATGTTACAAAAAATAACGGCTACATTTTTCCATATGTGAATGAAACGAGTCTCCTCTTTACAGACATGTTCACTTTAGGTTTGAGACAAAAAAACATGCAGTTTAAACGTGTTATTTCCACCTATTCTAAAAATGGTGTGTTTGAATATTTCTGCATACTGGGGTCCTAAACAGTCTTGAATTACATAATTTGGGTATCACTGTAAAGCTGAGACTCTTGTGGATCCAATGAGCCCAACTGTATTCATGTGTGATGATGTTAGTCCCCATAGGAGACATTTCATTGTAGTGAGACCATTTTCTTTATTTAAAATGACCTGTGGTGACCTCTAGGATAATCACAGTCTCTTGAAACTTTACAGCAAGAAACTAGAGACCTAGAGCATTCAGAGGATGGATGGCTTTCCTAGCGTGATTGACAATAAGGGGGTTTCTGAGCAGTTTACACAACAGAAGTGCTCGCCATCCAATCGCTAAAAAATGCAATTCTTGCAGAAATGTCAAAAGTTTTTGAAACCAAATCACAGCGTGGCTTTTTCTATGGTGTTCCTCAAAGTCTCGGTGTATTAATGTGGTATTTTGGAGGGATTATCGATCTTTATTATCAATTCTGGAGTGGTAAAAAATGGTTAAATTTAGCATGTGTAATGTAAGCGTAATCGTGAACCAGGAAATATAAATAGCGGTAAACGCTGCATAGGAAGGAGGTCGTGGTGGATGGGTGGGTGAAAAAGTACCGGACATTCGCCCGGGAGACCGGCGTTCGTGTCCCGTATGAAACCAGAGGTCAACCTTGATTTATTTGTCATGTAAATTATGTACTTAATTAACGCCACTTCCATAATTTAAGCCAATCCACGATCTTTTCCTAAACCTTAAACCTTATTACCAATCATCCAGTATTTCACAAAAAAGCAAAGACAAGTGAAGTCAGAAAAAAATTAATACAAATGAAGTGTTTTTTTTCTTCTTTCCTATCCCATAAATCATCTCACGACCCCTCCGGTTCATCTCGTCACGACCCCGCGGAGGGTTCCCGACCCCCGTGATGGGAACCGCTGCTCTACAGTATGCTTGTGTGTGACGGCACCACAGACGAACTGTGACAGTTGTAGTATCTGGGTCAGCGGTACAGAGAGCAGAGAGCGGCATCTAGTCGAGTGTGAAGCGGCCTCGGTGATCGACTGCCCTCCCTTTGAGCTGCATCTTTGTCCGGCCACAATCACCGGTGTTAATGATTAGTCCTGCTGCTGTTGTCCACCTCTCACAGACAAAACCACCGCGAGTCAATCGGCTGTTGCCCACACAGGCAACACGTAGAGAGAAAACAGTCTAGCAGCTTCTAGAGGTTATCAGTGAAAATATGCACCCTGATAACACCGTCCAAATAAACTGCAGAGCTTCGCACATTATTCTGGAAGTTTCCCTCTTCGTCATCGCAGCTTAGACTCTGAGGCTTTCTTGTTGTTGTTTAATTTTTAACTCCACTTTAAATGAAAAGGCCTCACCTTTCATCTCCTGCTGATCTGTTCCCTGGAGGGCCGGGGAGGTGGGGGGGAGGAATGTAAGTGTGTGTTCGTGAGGGGTGTTGCGGGGGTGCAGAGAGGAGTTTTGTTTTTCCTACTAACATGAGCAGTTGTGTGTGTGTGTGTGTGTGTGTGTGTGTGTGTGTGTGTGTGTGTGTGTGTGTGTGTGTGTGTGTGTGAAGAGGTCATCTGGTCAGCGTGCCCATCAGTACTGGAGCTGTCTGACTGAGCATTCTCACCATCTGTATGACCTCTCCTCCTGACCGGCCGGCTTTTGTTCCCGGGCTCGCCTCCCTCCCACCGCCGGTTCTCACACAGAGCACTAGGAGTCCACGGGGGTCAGCGAGCCCGGCCTTCACCATCAGTCTGCTCTCCTCTTCTTCACTTGATTTAATGGGAACGGCTTGTTGTTCCTCCGTTTGACTTTCCCATGAGCACTCGAGCATTATCACCTGGATGTAGTGGGATATCTTACCATACATTCTTTCCTTCGGCATGCAGACAGTAGGAGCCAGGGATTTGAACCGCCAACCTTGCGGTTAAAGGACGACCACTCTACCCACTGAGCTGTTATATCTGGTTTTTGAGCACATGATGGTACTACTCTTTTTACAATAGACTCCATTATATTATAGGAAAAAACAGTAGTCCCATCTGCCCAAAGTCTAGATATAGTATGATGAGAAAATTGCTGTATCTCAAAAACTACAAGGAGCACAATCAAGTATCTGGTATCTATGAACTCATAACAAGTTGAATATCAACGATATGCAAAAACATACAGTGTAAAGAAAATAATTAATACAGAAGACATTTAATAAAAACAATTACAAGCCTCATTTTTCAAAAATCCTGATTCTGACTATTAATAAAAGTGTGATTTTTTCCATGTGATCTATAAATGTCAAAGTTGTACTGTTAGTTGCTTGCCCAACTCGCTGCCTGATGACCTATCCTAACCTTAACTATTCAAGATCAATGCCTAACTTTAACAATCTCGCAAAAGTTTCACAGTTTGCTGGTTCCCTTCTAGCCACTATCGGTGTTCGTGTCTAAAAAGTGAAACTAAAAGTGACGTTGACTTATTTTGTAAAGTACTGTAAATTCAGTTTATTGTCAATATCAATCAGTTTTGAGCCATTAATGTCACATTTGTGGAGTAGATGTAAAAGAAAATGCAACCACAGAACGAGTTTTTTAAAAAACGTATTAAGTGTTATTAGACTGAAGCCCAGAGAAAAAGCAGGAAACTAATATTTGAATATCATTTTACATCTTGGAAATAGCATTTAGGTCAACATCCGAGTGCTAACTCTAATTTGACACACTTTTCATCATGCACACTATTTTAATTACGGGGCTGCATGGTGATTATCCTGACTGGGATATAAGAGCATCTAAAATCAGAAAAACTGTACAAAATTAGACTTTACAGACCTTTTGCATGTGAAATACTGAATAGTTTTAGCTTTTCTCTTCAGGCTTCTTCAAATAATTTAAATGACAGAGTCTGAGAAGAGGAAATCATTCTTCAACACCTCATAAACATAGACATACGAGGGGTCTTGTTTAGTGGTTTAGTCTTTAAAAGGTATTTGTTTTGTCTAAAATCCAAAGATATTCAATTAACAATGATATAAATCTGTCTACCTGATGAAGCTCGTCCTGTTCCTGTTATTTATGATGTGTTGACGTGGGTCGTCACAGATCACAGTGAACCTCCAAACACAGAGAGACGACGACGACGGCGGCACACTCCATCCACCCATCCAGCCTCCTCCTCACGGTCACTTAGCAGAGGGCCGCTCCGCTTTATGGCGTCATAAAGTTGCCTTCTCAAAACACAGTTTAGGAGATGACAGTAATTGGCGTGTTGTTTAAAGCAGCTCTCACCTCCTGTCCTGACAGCAGTAATTAGAGCCAAAGGCAGAATAAATGGGAGGCTAATGGTCATTTTACTGTTCACTCAGCACACTTTAGGGCTCACTGGTCACACAGTGGTTTGGTTGCAATCTGCCTGTAATGATGACATAATTTACACTTTAACAATGTTTAACAGGGAACAATTAACAGCAGAGAAATGGGAATGCAGTAAGACAGCAATAAAACAAATGAAGGGACGATGTGTTCCATTTGAAAGACAGTAACAGTAAATCACTACCAGATGTTAAATAAGGTTATTTATACTAAAATAACAACATGACAGCATCTGTTCCCATTGGATAACCTGGACCAAACCCAATCTGAGCTTTTTCTAAACTCTAAAGAAGTGTCGAAAGTTTACGTTAGTCTTAAGATTTTCCAATTTTCCTCTTTACATTGTTGGGCACAGAAACTTTAACCAAACAACATAAGAAGTTCTGACATTGGCCGTATCCATTTGCCCAGAACAGAGCTGCAAGACTACTCTTACACTGCCCCATAAAAACGAACACAGACAGCATGCTTCATAAACTGTCATGGTTACCAGTAGAGAAAAGACTCGCCTTAAGCACAGTCACGTTCTTTAGTAAAAGCTTTTATTCCACTAAACCCGAGTTTTATACAGTCAAATTACCAAACGCAGAGACGTTCACAGTCATTTCACTTGAACAGCAGGTGATGGACAAATCATGTTACCTCACCCAAAATCTAATGCCTTAAAAAAGACAAGTCATTTATGGTGCCATCAATCACTGGAATAGCTGCCCTCTTCACATCCGTCAATCCTCTAACAAATCCTCATTCAGACACCATCGAAGAACACGTTACTGAAGCAGCTGATCGATGGTCCAGTGTTGGTCATGTATGTTGTTTTTGTTCTTTTTCCCTGATGATGGGCCTGGAGGCTAACTGGTTGTGGATGACGTGAATGAATGTGAAATTTATATATGTTTGGAAAATTTTAATGTTATTAGTGTAACACAAATATGATGTTGTTTATAGTATGTTTGTGATAAATGCAATGTACTTGATTTCGGACCCCAGGAAGGTGCCATTGGTATCAGCTAATTGGGATCCTTTTTAAATAATTCCAGGGTTATTGTAGTAAACTAAAATGGAAACTAAAACGAAAAAAAGCCGTGAAAAATATTGTTAGTAACTGAAACTAAATAAAAACTACATCCTTTCAGAAAAATAAAAAAATAAAACTGAAACGAACTGCTTAAAAATTAATTAAAATGAACATAAATGCATTTCAGTTTTAGTTTTAGCTATAATATAGGTCTATCACTACAGAAAAAAAGGAGAAAGTATGAATTTCCGTCAACTCTGGTGATATTGAACCACAGAAATTTAACAGACTTGATATTCCAGGATAAAATAAAAACAAATTAAAAATTCAAAACTATTCAAATCTTGGTCGTAAGCAGAACCCAGAGCAGAATATATCCAAATTTAACACACGTTTGTCCCACAGTCACATCTGTAGTGCGAAAAAAGTTGTAGGTCCTTTATTTTAATTGTTTATTTATTTATTAATTCATTTATTTATTATTTATTTATTATTATTATTAATCGTTTACAATTGAATGATGCATTCAGAATCTTGCTCAAGCTCCCAAGATGGACAAGAGCAAGTCATATATTTGTGACTAGTAATGTTCCCACCTTCCGTGCTGTGTTGAGGACTTTTATGAACAAATTCATGTGTTATTGTGTGTTAATTGACTCAAAAAAATTTAATCATAATGGCATTAACTGAGCCCACACAAAGTGACACAAGGTACTCCTCTTGTTTTTTGGAAACACTGGAACAAATGCCTATATATATTTTAATCACTGTGAACTGCAATGATTATGTCCTCGTATTGTATTTTATATTTTATTTCTACTGATATGGACCTACGGGTCTGAAATAAAGTTAATGTATGAATGTTTATTGAGAATATGCAGTGAATAATCAGGAGCTGCACAAGAGAAAAGTCCCAAAACAGCACAAAGTAATTTCTAATCCTGACATGTTCAGGGCCCCTGTGCAGCTCGGGGCCCCTGATTCCTTCAGGATTTTATCCCTTAATGGCGCCCCTGGAGATAACTAGAAAAGACACGTGAATTCTGTGCTCACAGTAATACACAGTATCTATCACTGTGTTAAACTGCACAGAGAGACCACCTAGAGGCCCTCCAGGTCCCCCACACCGGCCACCGCTGACTGTGGAGCATTCAGGGATGGTTTTTAAGCTCAATAACGCCTCGCTTCATAAGAGCTTTTCTGAACGGAGTTAAAGTATAGAGGGAAAGTGTAGGAGGCGAGGAGGCGTCACATGCTGCCTCCAGCGGCCCCGGAGGAGCAGCACGCCCAAATCTGATCCCCCACCCCCATGGCTACTGCTGCTGGCTGCTGCTGCTGCTGACTGCTGCTGCTGGCTGTTGCTGCTGCTGGCTGCTGCTGCTGCTGCTGACTGCTGCTGCTGGCTGATGCTGCTGCTGCTGCTGGCTGCTGCTGCTGCTGCTGACTGCTGCTGCTGGCTGATGCTGCTGCTGCTGCTGACTGATGCTGTTGCTGTTGCTGTTGCTGCTGACTGCTGACTGCTGCTGGCTGCTGCTGCTGCTGACTGCTGCTGCTGTTGCTGCTGCTAGCTGCTGCTGCTGCTGCTGCTGACTGCTGCTGCTGGCTGCTGACTGCTGCTGCTGACTGATGCTGTTGCTGCTGACTGCTGACTGCTGCTGCTGCTAACTGCTGCTGCTGGCTGCTGCTACTGCTGCTGGCTGCTGCTGCTGCTGGCTACTGCTGCTGCTGACTGCTGCTGCTGATTGCTGCTGGCTGCTGCTGCTGACTGCTGCTGCTGACTGCTGCTGCTGCTGCTGCTGCTGCTGCTGGCTACTGCTGCTGCTGACTGCTGCTGCTGATTGCTGCTGGCTGCTGCTGCTGCTGCTGCTGACTGCTGCTGCTGCTGCTGCTGCTGGCTGCTGCTGCTGCTGCTGCTGCTGACTGCTGCTGCTGCTGCTGCTGCTGACTGCTGCTGCTGTTGCTGCTGCTGGCTGCTGCTGCTGCTGCTGCTGCTGACTGCTGCTGCTGGCTGATGCTGCTGCTGCTGCTGACTGATGCTGTTGCTGCTGACTGCTGCTGCTGCTAACTGCTGCTGGCTGCTGCTGCTGCTGCTGCTGCTGGCTGATGCTGCTGCTGCTGCTGACTGATGCTGTTGCTGTTGCTGTTGCTGCTGACTGCTGACTGCTGCTGGCTGCTGCTGCTGCTGACTGCTGCTGCTGTTGCTGCTGACTGCTGACTGCTGCTGGCTGCTGCTGCTGCTGACTGCTGCTGCTGTTGCTGCTGCTGGCTGCTGCTGCTGCTGCTGCTGACTGCTGCTGCTGGCTGCTGACTGCTGCTGCTGACTGATGCTGTTGCTGCTGACTGCTGACTGCTGCTGCTGCTAACTGCTGCTGCTGGCTGCTGCTACTGCTGCTGGCTGCTGCTGCTGCTGGCTACTGCTGCTGCTGACTGCTGCTGCTGATTGCTGCTGGCTGCTGCTGCTGACTGCTGCTGCTGCTGCTGCTGCTGGCTACTGCTGCTGCTGACTGCTGCTGCTGATTGCTGCTGGCTGCTGCTGCTGCTGACTGCTGCTGCTGCTGCTGCTGCTGACTGCTGCTGCTGGCTGCTGCTGCTGCTGCTGACTGCTGCTGCTGCTGTTGCTGCTGGCTGCTGCTGCTGAGCGTCCTGGTGGCGCACAGAGAGGCAGCAGCCGGAGGGGGCATGCAGAGAGGAGGAATCCCGGACCGCGGTGGGACTGGAGAGGAGAGGAGAGGAGCGTCAAGTCTGCAACACACAATGAAACACACGTCAGCCTTCAAAATAAAAGTCTTTTCTGTGGAGCTGCGTGGCAGATTGGGATTCCTTTGATGGCTCAATTGGGATCCACCCGAATTACTTTTTTTTTTTATTTAGCCTACTCATACAACTATTGCCATGTTTTGCATTTGGATTACAGTTTTTAATTATTTCTTGCACATTTAAAACAGCACAGGGCCAAGAAATTGCTTCTTTTTTTTTTTTTTAAATCTCTTAAAATGTTCATAAAATATCTTGATACAAGTTACAAAAAAACACAGAGTGGTGGGAGGATGAAAGCTTTTATGCAAAATAAAAATATTTTTTATTTCAATTATTAAAAAACGTGCACATTTTAAAACAGCACAGTGCCAAGAAATTGCTTTTTTAAAAATCGATTAAAATGTTCATAAAATATCCTGAGATGTATGCTAAATAAAAATATTATTTGTAGTTTTAATTTGAAAGATTCAACACATGGATTAAAGATGAGGTGTTTTGGCAGCACTAATCGTTTATTCAGCTAAATGATTATGCATATTTCTTATTTTAAATCGACTGAATCAAACATGTCGTTTACGAGTTGCAGGTAAAAAATGAAATTTGTGGAAAAATGTGTTCTTGTTACAAGTTACAAATAAAACACAGAATAGTGGCAGGATGAAGGCTAATATGCTAAATATTTTTTTTATTATTATTTTAATTTAAAAAATGCAACACATGGATTAAAGATGAGGTGTTTTGGCAGCACCAGTCGTTTATATAGCTAACTTGATTATGCATATTTCTTATTTTAAAAACACTGAATCAAACATGTCGTTTACAAGTTGCAAGTAAAAAATGAAATTTGTGGGAAAATGTATTCTTGTTTTCTGCGTATTCCACTTCACATAGCCTATCATTACTTCGCTCTTGCTTGTGCATTCAGTAAAGCATTGCGTCACTGGTTCATGGGTTGAGGTTTTATTTTGAAGGTGCAGAGAGGAAGTCCTCGTGTCCTCCAGCCTGTCTTAATTGACTGCAGCAGCGTGCAGCTCACAGTACTTCACCGGCAGCCAGCGGAGCAGAGACACCAGTCCGGGTTGGTTCAGCAACGAGGCAACGAAACACACCGACTGACGAGGAGCCGCGGTCACTGCGTAAAGTCCGCCTCGTCTCCTCTTCCTCCTCCTCACAGGATGAAGGCTCTCTGGAGGTTTGGACACTTTGGACAGCAGCGCGCGGTGGACAGCAGGATTTAGTGGACAGAAGTTGTCTTCACAGCAGCACAGGACTCTGGATCCAGGACAGATCCAGGACTCTCTCTGTGAACTCGTGAGGAGGATTTCTCACTTTTCTTTTTTTCTTCTTTCCACTGTCGCCAAAAGTGCTCCATGAGGCGCGAGGACTTACGGATTTTAAAGTAGTTTTGTGGGTTTTTTATGAAGTTTACTGGAGAATAATATCTTCTGAATGCTTGGGGACATCTGAAAGACTGCTGTCAAAACGGGATACTTTGGGTAAGCACCTATTAGTATTAGTATTATTATTATTATTATTATTATTATTATTATTATTCATGCAAAACTCTGCGCAGCCTCTGAGACATTTAGAGAAAATAGCTCCACTTCCTTGTAGATGTGAGTCAGACAGGTTGAGCTCTGGACTCAAGAGGGTGTGTAATGTGCAGACAGTGTGTGTGGAGCAGCAGGAGCAGCTCCACGGCCGGTGACAGCGCACAGGTGCCGCAGAAGGAACGTTGTGGCTCGGCCGTCTACAGGTCTGGATGTCTGTAGGTCTCCGGTCTGTAGGTCTGCAGGTCTGGAAGTCTGGAGGTCTGGAGGTCTCCGGTCTGCAGGTCTGCTGGTCTGCAGGTTTGTGCGCAATAGGCGCGTCTCAGCCGGAGTCTGCGGAGTCGCTTTCTGCGCGTAATTCCATGATCTCGGTTTGGAGAATGCGCGCACAAGTTTTCTTCCTGCACTGAAATGACTCACACTGCGGGACTGGAAATTAAATTCATTTTCACCTGAAACTAATCATTTCTTTATTTTCAATGGAAATCAACTTTTTCTCTAAATCCAAAGTCATTCTGTCCACTTTTAAAATATTGACACTTTCTAGAAAATCCCTGGAATGAATGAGGAGGAGGCGAAAACGCGTAAAATCAGATGGATGAATTGTGAAATTACGCACGTTTCTGTGTCCATCAGGATGGGTTGAGGATGCAGTCTAATTTTGTACAATCTTTCAGATTTGAGATGCTCTTAAATCCCAGTCAGGATAATCACCATGCAGGCCTGTAATTAAAATAGTGTGCATGATGAACATTAATAATATAATATTGGGCTTCAGTCTAATTACACTTAATAAGTTTTTTAAAAAACTGGTTCTGTGGTTGCATTTTTCTTTTACATCTACTCCACAAATTTGACATTAATGGCTCAAAACTGATTGATCCATTTATCAATAATCAAATATTTAACTGTGAGAAAGTCAAATATTGACTCTCTATTGCTCGTTATAGGTCGAACACGCCTTTTCTTTTCTCCTCTCCTCTCCTTGCTGCAACAGTGACGTCTTCTCCGGTTTAGCAGCAGAAATATGAATTATATGAATTACACATCAGCCTCTCATCATCTCTGAAGTTTCTCCAGAAAGCACCACTTTTCTTTTTTTCTCCTCCTCCTCTTCCTCCCTTTGAATGAAGGATCTGTGCGGTTCTTCTCTCTCCTCAGCAGCAGATCAGTCATCCCTCTTCAAACACATGCGCTTCAATCGGATTCAGATGGTGATTTTGGCCACTCAGCTTCAGCTTTCACTCCCACCATGTCGAACCATCACCGGAGAAAATCACCGGATTATAGCATCCTTGGAGAGAGGAGGATGGGTGGGGGATGAAATGAGATTTGGGACTTCAGCCTATTAAATACGAGAGCCATAAAACAAGCGTGCTGGTGATAGTAGTTTGACTAATGCTGCAAATTAATTGCATCTATTGACCCGAGAAATGCGCAGCGTTTTCAATCAGAGGGAGCCTCAAACACACATTCACCCTCTGATTGCCTCTTTTCATTACAGACTTTGGCCTCAGAGCATTCCTCTTTTTTTCCTCCAGAATAGAGCATTCATTAGCCACAAACGTGTTTTATTTGAGAAGAAGAGCTGATCTTTTTCATGTTCAAACACTAATTCACTGTAATATTCCAATAATAAAAGCTGTATGTGTTGCAGCAGTGACCTTATCTGGCCTTATTGCATCTCTATAAGATCTCCTATCTTCCATCTGAACTTTATTGGTCTTAAATCGTAGTATTTCATGCCTTAACAGTCCTTTATTCTGCATGAACTCTAACTGAGTCCGTAACATTCAAAAGAAAGTCGACAAGTAACTTAATGATTTTCCCTTATCCCCATTGCTTCACTGTAATAACCCTTTAAGGTCTCATAATGTGTCTGAGGTAGTTAAAACACTTTATATTAACCTCATTACGCATTCTAATATCTTTTTAATTTCCCATGGTACCTGCTGTAATGTTCACAATCTCAAAGAGAGTTATCTTGGTGTTTAAATCAACCTTTTTTTCTGGTGGCTTCTTATTCTATTTCATCTATTTATCCCAGATAAACTAAAGTGTCCTTCTCTGTTTCATGCAGAGGACACATGTGTGGACAGGTGTAGTCTTTTACCCGTGCGGTGTAGGTGGACACATGACGAGACAACTCTCTGACAGCTTTAAACTGCAGAGCTCTCTCTGATCGATATCTCCTCTCACCTGAGGGTGCGTTTGAGTGTGTTTTGAGTGGTGATGTGATGAAAGAGCAGTGAGGGGACGAGAGAGAGAGACAGGACTAGAAGAAGAAAGAGACGTGATATGGAAGGTTACCCACTAGTGTGTCTATCTTTCCCTCCACCACTACTACTACCCGGCGGCTGTTTGCACTTGTGCTCTCCCAAAAAAACCTCTAATCCCCCTTTTCCCCAAAATGACAAAGTCGATCCGGCCCCGGCTGTTGGTTCTCCGGCTTAATTATTAAAGATTACTGACACTCCGGAGAGGTGTGACTAGCATGTGACCGCCTCGCATTGATCCTCACAGGGGAGGGGATGGAGAGAGGGATGAACCTCGGTTAAAGCGTTTCTTTCTGCCTCCGAGCGATTACAATGTGAGGATAGTTCTGCATGATTAATGTTCATGTATTATTCACCGCCGTGGTTTGTGTTTCCCTTTCATGCTTTAAGAAAATATTAGCATGAAAACACTTTGGAGGCTTTGAACTCCTCGCTGGGTCTGTTAGGATCGCCTCCTCCTCCACCTCTTCTTCTTCTTCTTGGGGTTGTTAAGTGAAATCAAAGTGTTTCTGGTTGGCTGTGGGGTCTGTGAGGAGTTCATTTCCAATGTCTAGCATCTCCACTTTGGTGTGAAAACTTCTTAGTAGAGTTTCATCACTCAATATTTCTAGAACTAGAGGATATGAGGTTACTGTTTAGTCAAGAAAGGGCATATATTACCTACTGCGCCATTTAATTTGTTCCAGTTTCATGCCATCAATCACGTTGCAACACTTGGCTGCTCCTCAGATTCACTTTGTACACGACGTATAGTCTCAACTATTACCTGTCACCAGAGAAGTCTGGTTGTTTCTTCTCTTGTGCTACTTGTCTAAACAGATCTGACAACTCCGAAGACTTTGTCAGCTTTCGAGGTGAAGTAGTTGTAAAAAAGCTGCGTTTTTTCTTTAGGTGTGTGTGTGCCAGAGAAAACAAAAGTTTCCAATGGTAGAGGCCTGCAATCAGCTACCTACACGCCTGCAGAGCGAAGGCCTTATCGTGCTGTATAAACACGACGCAGCAGCGTGTAGGCGTCCTGTGTTGTAAGAAGCTGAGGATGGGCTGAGAGAGCAGAAGAAGAGCTGCGTACAGAGAACATAACAGGCTGATAGAGTCTAATCTAAACACAGCACCTATCATGTGTGTCTTGTGAAGTTGGTGTTTTTTCTGTGTTGGAACAGCGATAATGTGCAAACAGAGCCGGCCCGGGCTCCGGTTTGTGCTGAGCAAGGACTGGGTCACTCGCAGGTCCTCGGAGAGAAAGAAAACCAGCACTGTTAAGACTTAAGACAACACAACCTTTCTCTGGACTGTGTGTACAATACACCTCTGTGTGCAGAAGCACTCTGAAATGTTTGTGTGTTCGCCAAAACCTGTGCGTCTGTTTTTGTCGGGGGGGGTGGACGACGTCTCACAGCCAAGGCTATTCTGAAGCTGGACAGAGCCCCTTAAGTTTAAGCTAACAGTTGGTGTTTGGTGTGTGTGTGTGTGCGTGCATGTGGGGGGGTTTTGCTTTTCTGGGCACCTCGCTCACAGCTTTCTCCTCAAAACCTCAGTGCATTCCAGCTTCTCCCTGCTAAAGCAAACAGAGAGCAGAGCACTCCGCCGCCGCTCGCCGTAGCCGTCACGCTCCCTCCTCCTTCCTCCTTCCTCCTTCCTCCTTCCTCCTACCTCCTACCTCCTCCTCCTCCTGCGAGCCGCCGGGCACGTTGGGCAACTGACACTGTAGATTTCGGCATTCCTCATCCTACAGGAAGATTAGTGAATGTGTGTCAATCGGTTGCTAAACCACGTAGAAGAAGTTTCTCAAGCGGAAAAAAGGAGTTGCGTGGATGAGGAGGAGGAGGAGGAAGGCTGTTTAGGTGTGAATAATGTGACTTTTCCTCCTTCCTCAACCCGATTGGTTAATGAACTTGTGTTCCAGGCTGGGGGTACGGTACTTTCCAAATATAAAGAGCTCCTATCCGCCCATCTTAACGACCAGGTGCTCTGAGAAAGTTTCTGAGAAAAACTGCGAAGAAGGATTTCCACTCTAATCCTTGAAATCTGTGAGGAATGTCAGGTCCATATATATATCCGTATGGTAGCATGTGTGCAGACCCCGAGGCGCTTCTCTGCAGAGGTTCAGAGTTGATTGCATGCTCTACCTGAGCCACGATGAACATCCAGACTTCACTGATTTCTCCTCTTGTTTTTCAGGTCAGTGACGGGGAGTCGTTGGATAGTTTCTTGCGGCGTCTTCGGAGGCCGCCGTTCTGCCGGACAGCATGCGAACGGAGGATGTCGTCTGAGTCCGAGTCGGGCCTCGCTGCTCTGCGTCTCGCCTCGTCGTCCGGAGGAATGACGGCTCTGTGGTGCTCGCTCTGGCTTTCCTTCCTCCTGCCTCTCTGCGTCGCTCCGGCCCATCTGCCCACCGCTCAGCCCACAGGTAGGACGCAATATCAATCCCATACTCGTACGCAGTAGTGCTGCTGATACCACTGCTGATTGTCTCATTGTCTTCAAGACACTAGAGAGGTGATGAATTGATTGGCAAAAATGGCAAATATTGACTGGTTCCATCCTCTGAAATGTTAGGATTGGCTGCTTTGCTCTGTTGTACATCACTGTGAACTGAACGTCTTCTGGTTTTGGACTGAACAAGCGTCTTTGCTCACACGTGAGGTGAGAAAAGAAAACCTAAAGCGACACTTTTCTTGCACCACGACAACAAAAACACAGCTCAGAAGAACTCCCCTCTCAAGCTGGCTCCACACTCCGTCATAAAACCAGAAAGACCATGTTTAGCTGCTCAGACACATTCGCTTCTCCTCCTCACTTGTTCCACGCTTCATTTTACACGCTAATATGGCATCTGCTTAGAAGAACGCTCGGTTTTCTGTGTGTTCATCACTTCAAATAGGAGCATTTCAAAAGGCACATTTATTGTTTATTTGAATGTGGCGGAGTCTTTCTCTTTTTTTTTTCTTTTTTTTACGAGGAGGATTTAATTGGAGTCTTCTTGGTTCGCTGAGCTTAGCGCGATTTTCCCTCTTTGTTCTTGAGGCGGAGAAATACCCAAAGATCAGTCCAAAGTAAACGTCGACTGTGTTTGCTTTAATCTCTCTCATATTGCGCAAAAAAAACTAACACAGCAGAGTAAATCTGTTTCTGAGGCGTAGGCCAAGCGTTGTTTTTTTTTCCTCTTCCCCCTTTTTTCTTTTTATGTGAGAGTTATTTAAAATGAGTCTTTGACACACTTTACACGCTACAGTGCATTAAGAGAGATGAGGAGCCGGGTGCTCTCTGGATGTGTGTGACATGGACATACAGTTTGTGGTGTGTGTCGTCACATATCAGGACTGTCTTCCCAATAACTGATGTCAGACCGGAGATGTAGAGACTAGGGCTGTCAGTCGATAAAAATATGTATTCGCAATCATAGTTAATCGTGATTAATCTGTTCAAAATGTACCTTGAAGGGAGATTTGTCAAGTATTTAATACTCTTATCAACATGGGAGTGGACAAATATGCTTTATGCTTTATGCAAATTTATGTATGTATTTATTATTGGAAATCAATTAACAACACAGGTACTGCATTTAGCATTAAAACGAAAAATGAGAACGAAAATGAGGACTTTAGACTTGACTTGGACTTGACTGCTGTTACACTCGACTTACTTTAGACTTCACCACCTGAAGACTTGACAGAAACATTCTTAACTCAAGTTTTCACCTGGAAAACGCCTGGAACAAGAAAAAGTAGACTTTGCATTGAGAGGATTTGGTCTCAACTATGCAAAAAAAGTGTGATTAACACAGCTTCAGAAGGAATGTAGTCTTAAAGACTTGCATTTTGACTTGACATGGACTTGCCCCAAAAAAAAGCCGTTCTGCGTGAGCCTGATGTGACCGCCCTCTACTACCTGTGTGTGAATTCCACTCTCTCCTCTCCTCGGTCTGTAAAACCTCAAAGTTACAATAGACGTGTTGTGATTCTGTCCGCCTGATTGCCTTCCCTGCTGGGAGCCATCACATCCTATCATGCTTGGCATCATCCAAAAAAGCAGAGCGTGTTTTTTTTTTTTTTTTTAAACCCCCTCTGGGTGGCGGGGTGTTCAGGCTGTGATCTCCGTGTACCGGTGTGGTATGCAGACACGAAGAAATATATATATACAGCCGCTCTGAGGAGGATATTGTTTCAAGTTGCTAGTGTTTTGTCATGTTGGGGTGCGATGATTCATATGTGGATGACGGTCAGGTGATAACATGTGCGGTCTTGTTTCCATCAGAGACGTTTCTTGGTGAGATGGAGCGTTTTTTGGGCTCAGTGTGATGCTGGAAAAGTCATTATTTGACCCTTTCAGTCAGTGTCGACCACCTTTGATGTGATAGAGGTTGCTGAAAAACAGTCTGGAAAACCTGAATCTAAAAGGAACTGGATGAAAATGAAAACTTATATCTTCAGTCTTCAGGTCACTTGAAGGATTACGTGTTCCTCTACAAGTTGAGAAAATGAATTAATGTCTAAGATGAATTGACGTCCAGCTGCAAGTTGGAAGGTTTTACCAGCAGCGATGATTTATTAGCTTCTCTCTCGGGTCGATCTGATAATCTACTCCTTCTGATAATCTGTGGACGGATTTTTTAAAAGCTTAATCAGTCGAGAAGATCTTGAAATCGTGCAACCTTAAATATTGAATCTCATGGTCATCCTACTTAAGCTTAAACCTTCACAGTATCCTCTTGTATCCTCTGGTAGTTTTTGCATGTGTCTATATAATCAGGAGGTAACGAAGGCGGTGAAGCCGTCACACAGCGGCCTCTGCGCCCGGTAGGCTGCATCTCCGGCCTGCGTCTCGTCTTCCCCCGCGGCCCCCGAGGCCTCCAGCGGCGTTCCCCCCGCGTCCACAGATGGACGAGCAGTGGGGACAAAATGACTGTCGTTTACTGGCAGATGGCACAATTTCCCCTCAGCCGCCACAGCGCTGGGCAAAGTTGTCACTTGGGTTTGTGTTTTCTGTGTGTAATGCTCTGTGTTTATGTGTGTGTGTGTGTGTGTGTGTGTGTGTGTGTGTGTGTGTGACTGTGTGGGGGTGTAGATTAATGTGCGTATCTGTTTCAGGGTCAGAAATTAGCAGGTGTTAAGGACACAAATGCCCTTGGAAGTTTACAACATGCATGTAAATATAAATTAAAAGTAATTGTGCTGCCATTTGGACAACCTTATTAATAATTCAAGGTTGTTTAAGTGTTGTCACTGAGCTGTCAGAGGTAAATGTGACCACTGACGATCGCCTTCTATCGAAGAAAAACAACTTTTATTGATCAGAAAACAACAAATAGTATTTGTTTGATAAGCTGCTGAAGTAATGGTATGTAACGTACCATTGTCATTGTTGTGAAATAAACCACAACAGGACGATACGGCACTGTTTATTTCACAACAATGACCCGCTTGCTGTACATTATCCCGATTATTACACGGCTACTCAGTAAGAAATCAACAATTTGACACAAAAAACAGTCCACTAGAGTAAGACATCAGAACTGCGCCCATAGCAACGATCTGTTATACTTAGCAACGGTCTGTTATGAAGAAATAACAGACTGTAGAACGCCGTGATTCAGAATCGAGTATTCAGCAAGGCCGTGTAATAAGTAATGGTATATAATGACTTAAGAAATGTGGTACAGATCGAGGTTTTATCTCCCGGAATGCCGCACACACAGATTATTATTTCATTTTAAAAAATGACCCCCAAAAAAACAGAACTACTCTACTTCTGAAATGCTCTCTGGAACAAATGTTGAAGTCGTCGCTGAGTCTGTGTGAGATAAAATGTCAAGTTGACCCATGTGAGAGACTGATGACAAAGAACAGAGGCTGTGTGTGTCGTTTTTCTCCGCTCTGTATTTACTGACCACACACACTCCCCGTCGTCCCGCAGGTCCGTCCCCCCCATGGAGCTCAGATGAAATATGTGGCTCCTCCGCTACGACGTTTCTCTGTGAAACGGCAGACATATAAATTCAACACGTTCAGTTTTCAGCCATGTGTGTGTGTGTGTGTGTGTGCGTGTGCGTATGCGTGCGTGTGTGTGCGTGTAACAGAGCAGGCCAACGTGGAGTCTGCAGTTAAGTGAATGTTATGTCTGTATGAGTAGACGAGGATTATGAAAGGGAGGCAGTAAAAGAAGATGAAAAGAGAGAACGATAAAAATGAAAGGACAGCGGAGAGTCTGTGTGTATACATGTATGTGTGTGTGAAGAGAAAGAGACAGCGTGGGTGTGTGTGTGTGGTCATTTTGCCCTTCAACCAGAGAGGAAAGCAAATATATGTGTCATTTTTAGAGACAGAAAAGGACCGCATGTGTGTAACGTGAATCATTACATTTTAGGGTGAAGACTTGGTTTAAGGTTGGAAAAAAAGACCCAGACACACCAACCCGACATTAGAGAACTAGCGGCGATGAAAGCCGACTGTTGCGTCGCCTCACGTCATCTTTGTCTTGGCCAACAAGTTGTACTTGAACACTCCGCAAAGACTACTGCCGAAGGCCAGTTACCACGGGAGAGGAAATAACTCTCCACACCAGCAGGTGGCGGTAGTCTGTATTCATCATTCAAAAAAGGGAAACCAGAAGACAAAGGATGGCGAATATACAAGTCGTTGTTCTGATACGTTACATGAAACAAAGCGGCGTTTGCCGACCATTTTCACACCACTCTCACTCACCACTTAGCTTCATTCCAGACGGACATGTCGTTGTGAAAATATCAGATGAGATGAAGATGGAAAATGAAAAGAGCCTTCTGTGTGACTTTACTCTTTTGGTCGCTTCCCTCACGTCCGTTTCTCTTCTTGTGCACTGATTCGTTTAAGCTGAACAGCCAATCAGAGGGATTTCTCTCACCGACGAGCTCCTCCGCCGATTCAACATGCTGAATCGGGCAAAAAACCTGCGACACGGGCAGACTAGAGCCGACGGTTGCGGGACACAGCGCAAAAGCTACACCGACAGACGCTCACCGACGGCTCCAAACTGTCCGTCGGATTGGTGCGTCAGGGCCTTTAAGGGATAGGATTAGGCAAATAGCGGTTATGGTTAGGGTAAGTCTCCAGGAAATGAATGTAAGTCAGTGTAATGTCCTCTAAAGTGATGGAAACATGACTGTGTGCGTCTGTGTGTGTGTGTGTGTGTGTGTGTGTGTGTGTGTGTGTGTGTGGTGTGTGTGTGTGTGAGGTCACTGACCCCCTGCCTCCCCCCCACCTGGCAAGGACTGTAAATGTCAGTAGGGGTTGTTTGGGTCATTAGGAGACTCGTTAAAACACGCCATCCACGGATTTACGCTCAGGCTCTACAATTCACAGACACACACACTTACACACACACACACACACACACACACACACACACACACACACACACACAAACTCACAGTGTCACTCCTCTCTCTTCTTGTTTATTTTTCTCTGTCAACTTTCATTTTTCTTCCCTACCACTCTCCTCTCCTCTCCTCTCCTCCTCTCTCTCTGTCTAACAGACACACTTGTCTTTTGAAAGCCTCTCCTGTGATCTGTAAGTCTTTGATAGTGCCGGTGTTGTCCTGAAGGCAGTGTGTATACTGTATGTGTGTGTTTGTACTGTAATCCAGCATGCAGTGTGTTCATCCAGCAGCTTCAGTGCAGAACTTCAGTGAAAACAGCCAGCTGTTATTCAGCTCGTCTCAGGAGGAAAGATTTCAGTGTGAAAAGTATTCTCCTTCCAGTGAGTCGGTGTAGAGAAAACCGTCCTACTAATGGAAGCACTTTGGATTCATCTCTCCGACTGCACTTCTAGTTACTTTAAGGAAACAAAAGATATAACAGATATAAACTTCAGTTTGACCCAGCAGGAATCAGCAGGTCTGTAGTCTGGTTGACAACTTTCTTGTCTTCCTTTCTTCTTGTCCGGCCTTTACAAACATTTGGTAACAAACAGTAATATCGGACATAAATACCCAGCAGACACGTTTCCACCTGGACAGTCTTGCTGATCAGAAGCGTGTTTCTCCTCCTGAAGAGATACCAGGAGGTTCTTTTCTCCAGTATGATGATGGTGTAATCTTCTCTGGGGCACTCGCTACCCTTTAATCATCCCATTATGTAAATGAGCTGTGCTCCATGTGTGGGCTTTTTACGGGAAAATTGGACCGTTCATCCCAACTTGAGCGTAAAGTTACTCCGAGCGGTTTCTCTTTCCTCTGCAAGCAACACTCTCTGGCTTTCTGAGTCTCTGCGTGAATGTTCATTTCCCTGGCAACATTATCAAGAAATCTTTTGGCGAGCGTGGGAAGCGTGCAGGCCAAATAAGCTCTGGAGAATGACGATCCGTCGAACAATGGCTGTTCTATCCTCAGTCCATCAGGCACTTAATCCAGCAGACACTTAAGACACTTTGTTGGATGGGAATTAAACATTAAACACGACTCCGAGTCCTGTTTACCAGGAGATCAGGCTTCTCCTGGACTCCTGGAAGTCAATCAGGATTTACAGCTAAACACCTCTAAAAATGAGTTCATATTGTAACCTGTTGAGGATCTTACAGTCACTCAATGATCATCTGTAAGACCTTAAAAACATGACACTGTAAAGAGTCTATTTTCAGTACCATTTGAACGTGTTCTACTCTGCGCTGTGTCATCTTTCACATTATGTATGAGGGAGATTTTCATTAAGCACTCGCAGAGTTTTACTGTCTAGACGCAGTATTTTTCCAAGGATAACACACAGCTGAGCACTAATGGAAAAAGCCTGTTGCTTAGCAAAATGGTTTTCATATCAGATCAGTGACTGAAGTGAAAGCTTGAATCAGACTAATTTGTGAAACAAAATGTTGCTCATATTTCAGGACCAGGGTTCGGGTGTTGAACCTCAATACTTTTTTGGTTCTAACATTTTGAAACCTGTCAAGTACCGAAAGCTGGCATTGAATGTCAGGTCAGGTTTTTAATCTTGTTTACGTATTTATACTACCCCAACACAGGTTTCATATTGCTACTGTAGGATTGAAAAATATCAAACAGCTACTCAGCTCTCAGTTATTTATGGCTTTAATTCATTGATTGACTAGAGTTGTTCCGATGCTGATACCAGTATTGGAAATGCCTCCAATGCAGTCTGAAATGCTGGCTTGGGGATATCGGCAAGTATGCGGGTCTATGCACCGATCCAATATCATGTTATCATATCATTTATCAGCTGGAACAACAACAACAACAACATGTTCCACTCGCTACACGATCCGTACATCCTGCCTGATCGGTACTGCACATTTGCAGATGAGAAAGAGGCGAGATGGCTCACTCCATCATCAGCTCCGGGAAAAACATCCAAAACTGATGATGGAAATAGATAGATAGATAGACTGGCTTTATTGATCACTAAAGGGAAATTGCGGTGTTACAGAAGCAATTTACATAGATAACAAAAAACTAGTATCTCTCACACAAAAAAGACACGAGGTAGGCACGAAAAAATTTACAAATCTCTTTATAAATGTACATACAACCTACTTTAAACTAGTTAAAAGAAACAAAAAATACAATGAAACTTGGTACTTGGTATCGGCCGACATGCTAGCTGGGGTATCGGGAAGGAAAAGGGGTATTCTGACATCTCTTGACTATGACAGTAATAGGGCTGCTCCCTCTTAGTTGATTAGTCGACTAATCCGTTGTTTTGGTCTTCGTCGATTGAGATTTCTTTAGTCATTTTTAATGTTTTTTTCATGCTGAATTATTTATTTTAGTTCTTAGTTTATTTAGTGTTAGTCAACTAAGAGCTGTTATCCCTTCATCTGTAGTCACAGAGTGTAAAATCCTCCCAGCAGTCCTCAGACTGTGTCAGGTTTGGGTTAAACGTACACCTCGGCGAGCTCTCACCGTGTGTATGGAAAGAATTAGCAGACAGCTGTAGATCAATAGGTCATTGTCAGCCAGGGGCCTTCGTACGAACCTTGTCTGCAGGCCACGGCTATGTATGTATTAATACACCTCATTAATGCCCTTTGAAACCCTCTCTGCATGTCACCCGATGAATTATGGATGAAAACACAGACCTGTCTGTGTGTTCTCTGCTCACGTCTAACCCCCGACCACCTTTTCAGCACTGGGATTTTTTTTTTTTAGTCCTTCGTGTCTCTTTTCACTTTCGCTCCCTTAAGCTTTAAATCTCCTTTTTATTTTGGCTTTTTTCAAACCTCCATCAGTTTGGGAGCCCTTTAAAGGCCTGATGATGTCTTTGCAGCACGTACACACACACACTCTACAGTATGTCACACACACACACCTGTACATGTCCTCTGGCTGCTTCTCAGTCCGCTGGCTGACAGCGGCGTTGACATACGGTGAGTTTTTAATTACAAAGCTCCCCTTAAGGAAATTGTTGAGATACTTAACAGATAAGGCAAACATGGAGGGGAACAAAGAGGCTCGTTGTGTCGTATCAGGAGGACTGCTTTTGGAGGGCGCGCGGGGAAAGGGGGAGTCGGGGGGGTTAAGTCAGCTGGAGCTGCAGTTAAATCTGACAAAATATGTTTGTGCTGTGAAGCGACTGGTTGATGTTGTTTCATTGAATGTCTCCTTTCAACCGTCTGTTCTCTCTCTCTCTCTCTCTCTCTCGCTCTCTCTCTCTCGCTCTCTGACATCTGGATTTATGGACACTGTTGGTATAATTGCATAATTCTGATCATTGAGCTGTTGTGATGGATGGCATTTGCAAAAAAAGGAGCCAATATACGCCGTCCTCATGCATGTATAAACATGTTTGCGTGTGTGTGTGTGTGTGTGTGTGTGTGTGTGTGTGTGTGTGTGTCGCTGCTTTGTGCCAACCCCATTGGAAGAGTGTGTTTTGTTGCTGGCAGAGGCAAACAGATGGCAGGTTGTGTGCCGAGCTGTAAGGAGTCCAACACACACACACACACACACACACAAAGAGAGAGAGAGAGACAATCCAGGCTTGATCTGTCTCACCCATCACTCAGCCCCTTCACTCCCCGTCTTCTCCCCAAATGGCTCTTCATCCACACACACAAACACAGTTACTGGTGTTACTGTACTTGTATTTGCTCAACTGTTGTCCTGTTTCGGTTCTGTTGTTCCTCCTTTAGCACCGCGTGAAAAAGCACGGCACGATTTATTTAAGTGAGACCACATAGACTGGACACAGACGGGGCGTCAACACAGAGGATCACTCTGTGCCGTGTTTAGGCGTTTGATGAGCTTTCAAACTTCATGGTATCAAACTGGATTCATGCATCTTACTCCATCGTCTCACCTGTTGTAACCTGAAACAACATGATTAATCCATTAGTTGTTTGGTTTATAAAATGTCATAAAATGGAGAAAAACGTCGATCAGTGTCCTCAAATGTCTTGTTTTGTCCACAACTCAAAGATATTCAGTTTACTGTCTTAGAGGAGTAAAGAAAACCATGAAATATTCACATTTAAGAAGCTGGAATCAGAGAATTTAGACTTTTTTTCTTTAAACAAATGACTCAAACCGATTAATCGATTATCCAAATAGTTGGCGATTGATTTAATAGTTGACAACTAATCGATTAATCGTTGCAGCTCTACTACATCACACCAGCTCCCACTCATGTAGACAACCACTTAACTTCACATTCAAACCTATGTGACCTTATGATATGTCTCGATTTATCAATATGTTGTTACGCATCTGACATGGTAAACTCTATTATTGGTATGACGTTATGGATCAATCATGTTGCCAAAGCAAAGAGTCACATATAAACAATAGAATATGAATAATGAATAATAAAATATAAGACATGCGACATGCAGTATCGTATTCTCCTGCCAGTTCTACTGTAGTGCTGTCTCCTCCCAGAAGGGATTGAGTTAGTTAGTCTGTTGGGGGTTAGAGAGTCGGTGATTATCAGGTTGAATTTGAGAACAAATTCTTCTCTGATTTCTTTGTTTTTTGGGCAACTTGTTCGAACTCCTCCTGTTCCACAACGGAGACAAACTCTCTTTGTTCCGTCCAGCCATTCTCTCCGATGCCGACCAGTTTCAACGGCCAGTTTATGGTCACTAACTCTTCTACATCTACTCAGGGGTTTGTCTTTTTATAGGATGTTTTATTTGGGTTAAATATTGGGCTAATTGAAATTCTCCGTCTCCCTCCGTCTCTCTCTGACCGCTAACCAGAAGCAGAGCTGTCCTGTCTGGCTCTGCTGCACCCCATTTACATTTCTGTGAATGGAAACAGAGAGCCAACAGACAGTGTTCAACATCGCGTGTGTGTGTGTGTGTGTGTGTGTGTGTGTGTGTGTGTGTGTGTGTGTGTGAGGGGGAGAGAGGCAGTGAGTGTGTATGTGCTTACCTCCGTGCTTGTCATTGTGTGTCTCTTTCATCTTCTTCCTCCCTCTGTCTTCCTCTTTCTCTCCCTCCTTCCTCGTAGTTACACATCTGTTCTCTCTGTCCCTTCATCCTCCATCCCTCCTCTTCTTCTTCTTTGTGTCTGCCTGGACAAATCCCAATTAGCTTTATTGGCTTGACCATAATTAAGTACAGCATAGTCTGGGATGTGTATCGGCAAGAATCTGGCGATACGATACGTACCACGATGCAGGGGGAACTATTCAATAGATTGCGATTTTTTTAAAATCTAATTTTAGGAAAACTGGTATAAAGACACACCATATGTATAAAATCTGAGTAAAAAGAAGTCACTACAATGAAATGGCTACTATGGGGACTAACATCATCACACTCATTGGAGTCTCAGCTTTACAGTGATATCCAATTTATGTGATTCAAGACTGTTTAGGGACCCCAGTATGCATACTGCATGTGATTATCATAAAGTGGGCATGTCTGTAAAGGGGAGACTCGTGGGTACCCATAGAACCCATTTACATTCACATCTCTGGAGGTCAGAGGTCAAGGGACCCGTTTGAAAACGTCCATGCACGTTTTTCTTCGCCAAAATTTAGCGTAAATTTGTAGCGTTATTTAGCTTCCTTCGCGACAAGCTACTATGATAAGGTTGGTACCAATGGATTCCTCGGGTTTTCTAGTTTCATGTGATGCCGGACTCTTCACTCTAGCTTTAAAACTGAGCCCGCTACAACCTCCGACAGACAGAATAGCAGCCAGGTCAGCAGGCGGGCTGTCAGATTTTTAAGAGGTTGATTAAAAATCGCAAAACATAATATCGCGATACTCATGTGTATCGATATTTTCCTACACCCCTACAGTATAGTACAATGTGAGTATAATAATCTCCGCCTCATCTTCTTTCTCTCTCAGCTGGTTGATTCATCATCTTTGCTCCGTCGCCGCTTCGTTCAGAAAAGGTCCAGGATGTCTTCTCGTGCCCTCACATGCGCTTCTGTTTAAAGCCCCCCCACATCCAGGGCAGCTGACACATCTAATATAGAAACCAAACTCGGCTCCCTCCCACGTCTCCCCCCCTCCCTCACCCCTCTCTCTCCTTATGCTATTTTGCCAGGAGAGCTAAAATAATAAACCCTGGTACCGTCTGCGCGGCGTAATGGAAGGCTTTCTCTCTCCGTGGAAAGAAGAGAAAGAGAGACTCTGGTGTTGGTGCAGCAGTGACAGTCGAGCTGACTCCAGTTTTGGTTTTCTAAAATAACCCAGGTCCGAAATTATTTCAAAATTCCCATGAAATGTTATTTCTGAGTGCGGTGTATCTAGTGATTGAGTGCATTTTTTCCCTATGTGACAACTTTCTCCTCGTCGCTTGCGCGGCACACGTACGCCGGTTTATCTGCTGCGTTTCACCACAAAAAGGCAGAATCGGAAAACATTAGATTATTTTTAACCGTGTAATAACCGGGGGTTTCTTTTTGTTTATCCAGCGTGTCTGGTCTTTTTAAGCATTACTAGTTTGCAGACTTCTTTGAGGATCATGATCTCATCCTTGACATTAATCGATCTTGATTGCTGACATGGAGAAGTTGCAACAACACAGTAGTTTCTGACACCCCGCTGATACAGTGGCCTCTAACTGACAGAGGACTTCCACAGCAGAGAGCAGAGACACATCTGATGAAGAAGTAATACACAACAAAGCTAAATCCTGGAAAGAATACATTTTGCAGTGCACATTTCTTATGAGCTTCTATTGCAGATATAACCGCATCGTCCCCGGTTCAGTTCCAGTTGGGTACCTTTGTTCTCTCTCTGTTTCCTGTCGGGAAACAGGGCGCTTTAACAAGCCAACATTTAGTCCGTTTTAATCAAACTCTGGTGCGGTTCGTTTGGGCAGTTTTTAACGCTGTAATCATACTCTGTTGCGGACAAAAATAACCGGTCTGAGTGGTGGTCTCGGACCATTTAACCTAGTGCGGTTCGATTGTATAATCCAAACCCAATTGCAGGAAGTGAACCAACCACGCAGGACGTCAGATTGACATATTGTTGACAACCTGGAGCCTTAACCGGAGGCGTAAAGCAGGATTACTGCCAGTATCACCAAACTGCTCCACGTTGCTTGGTTTGTGGGTCCGCAACATTACCATGCCGGCGTACACCTGCGGAGTCTGCACACCATTTAAAAGGTGTTATCAGCCGGCACATATGCCCGAATGCCCCGCTCAATTCAAACGGCGAAAGCAGCGTGAACGCCTACCTCGATCACATGGCTGATACAAACACAACGGGGTAAATCTTGATGCAATCAAGATGGTCGATGCAATCTTAAATTGATGAGTAAAGTTGGTATATATTTAACATACAGTAGAGCAGCCAGCAGCTGATCGCTGGTATCATTTTGTCTCTGTGGCGTCGTTATCTCGTCAACAATTAGTGACGCAATAAACCTCGATCGCTCTGACAGATCCACGCTTTGTTTAAAGTGATGCCTCCTCCCGCCGGCGAATGTTTTCCATTTCCATTTGAGCAAAAATGACATAAAAATGATCTTAAAAAGATGCAATAATCAAGCGATCAGTTGCTTCTGTAAATAATCGTTAGTTTCCCCCTCCTTGCCGGGAATCACCTTGCTTCAGCGTCACACAAAACTCAAACGCAGCCCCAAACCGTCGGCCAATGAGCCGCCTCTCTCCGAAGCAGTTGGAAGTCAAGTGCGAGCGCTTTGCTCAGTGGCACGTTGGCGCCGGCTGAATAGGAACGCAATTGAACATTTTCATGTGTGAAGCACAATACTGTCGCATTGTCCTCCGTAGGGAACCTCCATTGACTCTTTGATGAATGGCAGAGCGGGGACTGTAGGCCATAGTGAGGCGTACATACAGGCGCAGTCACCCTGGTTACTGAAGTGGTAACCATAGAGACGTAGGTCGGGCTGTCGGAGTACCTGCGGGGCTAACTAGTTAGCACTTTTGTAAATGTTTACCATCGGAATGTGAATAAGTGGAAAGCAGATGTTTTTCAGGCTCTAAAGTTTCAGTGGGTTCACATTAACCCGATAGCAGAGGACTATTGTACAGTGTCCAGGCTGTGTTGGTATAGATGTCTTGGTATAGATGTCTCAGGACAACTGTGCTCCAGTTGTTCTTTCTCCCAAACAGAGGCTCCTCTCTGTGGCCTGTTTGTGCTGTAAGTGGAGGCCGGGGTCCTGGAGGGAAGCAGGAGGGAGGGATGATGGGATTAGAGGCTTTCCTGCTCTCGTCCTGCTCTCATAAGCAAACACACTTAACACACCGGAGTTTCACCGTGTTCAGATGGAGACCCGGGGGAGGCCATCGGCTCATAACACTCATTGTTTCTGCTTCAATATGTTCCTGGTTTTTCCTCAGTTTGATAGTTCATGACAAAAAAGTGATTACCAGAGTAAAAGAAGATAGAGGAAGAGCTCGGTGTTTGGTTGTTCAGTAGCAGCTCGGGAGGCGTTTGCTGGTGATCAGAAGCACATGGCAGCAGAGACCGGCAGCAGGTTTCACGTAGAGAGAGGACGGACCCACGCAGTCCCACCGCACTAATAAACCGCATCATAAACAGAGCAGTAAACGCTTTTATGTCCTGCTGATCTCAACCCAGGGACGCCCCCCCATCCTCCCCTCCGCTCCGCCTCCACCTTTACACCGGCATCAGATCAAACTGTTTTACAAATTCATGCTGCAAGTTTAAAGTTTTGGAAAACTCTTAATGTACTTCTGAAATCCATAAGGGATTTCTACTGATTTTAAGGTCACGAGTCCACACCCCCCCCCCCAAAAAAAAACTGTCAGATGTTCTAATTATTTGGATTTCTCACGTTTCATTTATTCAGTTACCTTGTCAAGTATATGCTCTTTTTTTCCCATGAAGGTCTAATTATGTTTCCGAGCCTTTTCCACACTGTCAGGATCCAATCATTTTTTGAATTCTGGTGGAAAATGATTGATCTCTTGAATCTAAAAGTTGTCTCTACCTAGAATTATCCTTTCAAATCACCTTTCATGTGTAAGTTTTAATTGTTAACTCTCTGTGCGTGCGTGCGTGCGTGCGTGCGTGCGTGCGTGCGTGCGTGCGTGCGTGCGTGCGTGTTCAAGTGTGCCTTTACATTGATCACACTCCATGACACTGATGTCTTTGTCAGCTCTCACACATACGCACACTATCACTATATCCCACCCACCACCAGAAACATTTGAGGGGGCAGGTCATCCCAGCTGGGGAGTATCAAACATTGTGTAGTGTGTAGTGTGTGTGTGGATGGGGGGTACACTTGCCAGAGGTCAGGGCAGGGGTCGGGGTCAGCGGAGGTCAAAGTTTAACGTTTCAATCTCCTCGTGCTGCTGTGTCAGTGTGTCAGTGTGTGTTCAGAGACGGTTTCCATCAGCTGTTTCTCGTCTTTGGGGTTTTGGATAAGAAGCATTCAGAGGTTGAACTTTTAGAAACTCTCTGTTGTTTGTTGTTTTTAATTAATTCAAATCATTTGGAGTTTAAATTCTGGATGTTTAATTATGAATCTGAGGAACTAGTGTTGATAAGCCGGTGATATGACGGGATGTCACGAGAACTGATGCTTTGGTACCAAGTCAATGCTGAAATTCTGAAAAAATGATGATCCTTTTCTACAGTACCACCGGTACCGTAAGGATCAGGACTTGAGACTTAAGCTGTCCCGTCGTCCCGAGGACGATAGAACACAGCCCCCTCTTAGACAATTAGTCGACTAATATGTTGTTTTGGTCTCAGTTGACTAAGATTTCTGTAGTCGATTAGTCGTTTTTTTTGCTTTTTTCATGCTGAATGACGTATTTCCAAGAAACTTCTGAGCACATCTCTGGTAAACACACGATTTAAAGTGGCGCTTTTGTGTGTTTCTTTGTGGAGAAACTCAGTTTTACAGATCTGTCGATTAAATCAACTACTTGTTTAGTTCGTATGAGTGTTAGTCGACAAAGAATTTCTTTGGTGGAGGACAGCCCTAAATATTTCAGATGGGCAGCACAGTCCTGCTCGGCTAAATAACGGAGCTAAAAGCTAACGTACCGAGGTTGCATCGAGATGCATTATGATGCGTTCAAACTCTATTCCGTAAAAATGAGTAACGGATGAATCATAACATTATCATGATGTGTTCAAATGTAATCGTAATGGCAAGAAACTTGAGGCGGAGAGTGGAAGTGGAAGTTCATGGGATTTATTGTTTTATTTTCGTTTTTGTTTTTTTTACATCAAATTAGTGTTGAGAATTGTGAAATTTCATTGGTATTGGTTATCAACTACTACATTTCTGGTATCAGGACATCCATACATATGACAGTATATTCAATTAGATGATAGAAATGTCTCAATGATGATAGATTTTGTTATTCTGTTTACATTAATTATTCCTTTAATATCTCTGGTTGTATTTGGCCGTTGCAAGCTGTGTTGCAGATTGATGAGTAGGATGGTATTTTATGATGGCACCTTGATTATTCAGGTATTTAAATGTGGGAATAGACTGCTTTTGTTCTTCGGTTTTGTAGCTAGCTCTCCACACTAGCACAAACTTTTATTTCCGCTTCTTGTCTGTTTCCGATCACTTCCCTGATTCAGCGAGCCTCTCAGGACTCAGTAGTGCTGACCTGGCATCACTTCTCTGAGTGAAACCATGTGGCTTTCCCACAGTGACTGTAAATCAATATACTGCACAGATGACTGGTACAATATTACCCCTGCTCTCTTTGTTTGAGGGAAAATGAAGTATAAAGACAAGTTGCTGCCCTGAAAAAAGCAGCTTTGACGTCCACATTCTGAGATCCAAAAAGCCGCCTTGTAATCGGATTGGTTCCTCCGTGTTGTTAAGGGAAGTGTGATTATGTTGTATAGTAGCCCCCACACACACTTCGCAGACATCCTGGCTTTTGTGGGGGCCGAGCTTCTTACACTTGTCTGTTGAATTGAAACTAGGCCAGTTCGTCTTTGGAATGACAATTACCATGGACCAAACCCGGGCCCTATTCTGGAGGCTGGAGGGATGGAGGGCAGGTGGGGGTGACGACGAGGGTATGAAAGGAGCAAAGACGATTGGGCGCTGCCAAGACGCTCTGGATGTACAGTAGCTTCCGATGCTCGTTAGCGCAGCCGAGCGGAGGGCCAGGCACCGGGGGGGCGGGGTGGGCTGGCACAGGCCGGGGCGGGATGTTTAGAGGCAACGTCTATCTTTAACTTGATTTTAGGGGCTCTTTTGATAAAGCGCGGCTCAGCTCGGCGAAGAATAGAGGCAACAAGCTGGGGAAACCCCCCCCTTCTCTCCTCCTTGATCTCCGCCGAGCCATCCCTCTTTTCTCTCCATCTTCTCCTGGCAGGCTTCTCCTGCAACGGTGTGAGGTTGTCAGGCTGGCCCAGATTAAGGGCATTGTCCGAAGGTATTTACATCCGGCCAAACCATATTAAACAGAGATTAGGGGGGTTTTCACTGCACATTGCAGAAAAAGAGAAAAAGGGGGTAAAAAAAGAAGAGGGAGCTTTTCCAGGACGAGCAGGATGTACAATAGGCATAGCTGTGAAATGGAGGAAGAGAAATGTGCTCTTTATGGAGGTGGGGGGGGCTGATGGTTGGTGTGGGGCGGGGGCTCACAGATCCTGTTTGAAGGTCATGTGATGCTGGCTTGTCTGAGGGGGTGATGGGTGTGCCAAACGGTTGGCAGCCGCTCCCGTTTTTCAGCATAGGAAGCAGAAGTAAAAGAATCTGTTGGCGGGACGCGGCGAGCAGACAGGCTGCTGTGGAGGACATCGCGGTCTGTCTGTGTGGCGCTCTTCAGGAAATTTATTTAAAAGATGTCTATTTATCACAATTTGGGTCTTGTTTTTTTTTTTACCAAGTTTACTGCTATTGTCTGGGAGACAAAGCGAAAACCAATTTATGAGCTCTTTTCACTGCAGAAAAACACTCAATTTGCCCACATGTGCACAGACACACTGTACACATCCCCAGCGCCACACACTTGCACGCCAATTGGCCGAGGGTGGATAAGGTGAGAAGCTCAGTCATCTGTGAGGGACTCTGAGTAGAGCCGCTACTCCTTTGCGTTGAAAGGAGCCAGCTGAGGTGGTTCGGGCATCTAGTACGGATGCCCCCTCGGTGCCTCCTTAGGGAGGTGTTCCAGGCACGACCAGCTGGGAGGAGACCACGGGGAAGACCCAGGACTAGGTGGAGAGATTATATCTCCACACTGGCCTGGGAACGCCTCGGGATCCCCCAGTCAGAGCTGGTTAATGTGGTCCGGGAAAGGAAGGTTTGGGGTCCCGTGTTGGAGCTGTTGCCTCCGCGACCCGACCCCTGATAAGCACTTGAAGATGAGATGAGAGTGAGTGTACAGACACACTGTACACATCCCATCGTCACACACTTGCACACCAATTGGCCGTAAGTGATCGCAGAAATGTGGAAAGCATTTTCCCCGTTCGGAAAGAAAAGGGAGATTCTTGTTTCAGTAGTCGAAGCAAACAACTAATTACCTGCAATAAAAAAGGCCATTTGTCGCTGAAATGTCTGCCACCGGTTCGGCGGCAGCCCACTCTGCACATGTTGGAAACATGGCCTTGTTGTATTATTAGCTCAGTGTAGTGAGGAGGAGGAGGAGGAGGAGGAGGAGGAGGAGGAGGAGGAGGAAGGGAGCTTGATAAAGATGAATGTCTCCCTCGCCCATCTGGAATCCATCACTTTCAAAGTGGTTTAAACGCAGATATGGTTTAAAGAAAGTATGTGTTGCTGTTTTTCTACCAGACTCAATAAAAGTACCTGTTAAGCTCCCCGACAGAAAGAGACTCTTGTAAGCTTTCACTGTTTATGATCCTTCTAGCCGGCCTGTTTGAACCGGCAGGGATGTTTCTTTATGTAAAGTAGGCCGGCCGAACAAGGAGGCGTTATTCTGAAATCAGTCTGGAGTCAGGAGGAAGTTTAAAAGGACACTAAATTGGCAGAATGTTTTTTTTCTGAGGATATCTGGTATTATTGAAGACACGGCACAGCAGAGATGAAACTCTGAATTTATATCCTCCAGAGCAGAAAATGAATTCATCAGAGCTGCCAGCATGGTGATGCCACGATTTAGTTGTTTACTGACAGACGTGACGTTCAGGAAAAACACCCGCCCTCGCTCTGAATTTTAAAGAGGGATACGCATCAGGACACATCGTGCACACACCCAGACGCAAAAAAAACAATCTTTTAGGCATTTTAAGGATCAAGTCTAGATTCACTGTTGTCTCATTTTAACTTTAATGTGGAGTCTTCTATTGTTACACTCAAACCTCGGTGTCAAAGGCTTAGACAGTGATGTCAGAGGGAAGAGACGTGTTTAAAGAAGCTGAAAATAGGGCGACACTTCACCTTGGCAAACGTCTGCAGTTATAGATTTGCTCTTGAAGAAAAAGAAATAGGATATATTTGCATTTATTTGAATGAAGACAATCTGTCAAGAGTTCATTAGAAAAAAATTAGGGCTGTCGATTGATTAAAATATTTAATATTATATTTTTATAAAACATTTTTATCTGTTCAAAATGTACCTTAAAGGGAGATTAGTCAAGTATTTAATACTCTTATCAACATGGTAGTGGGCAAATATGCTGCTTTATGCAAATGTATGTTTATATTTATTATTGGAAATCAATTAAAACCACAAAACAATGACAGATATTGTCCAGAAACCCTCACAGGTACTGCATTTAGCATAAAACAATATGCTCAAATCATCAGACTCGTGGGTACCCATAGAACCCATTTACATTCACATATCTGGAGGTCAGAGGTCAAAGGACCCCTTGGAAAATGGCCATGACAGTTTTTCCTCGCCAAAATGTAGCTCAAGTTTGGAACGTTATTTAGCCGCTTTCACGACAAGCTAGTATGACATGGTTGGTACCGTTGGATTTCTTAGGTTTTCTAGTTTTATATGATACCAGTATCTTCACTCTAGCTTTAAAACTGAGCCCACTACAACCTAGAAATTGCAAGTTGCGTTAATGGGTTAAAGAAATTAGTGGCATTAAAACAAATTTTCTTTATTGACAGCCCTAAAAATAATACAAATGTTCAATCATGCCATGTCCTTTATAAAGAATCTGGAATCCACACCAAAATCTTATCACTTGCTACTCAGCACATAGCTTTACTTGCCCCAAAAATGTAATTGAAATCAGTTAACTTTCAGAGAAATCCTACTTAACAAAACACAAAGCATCAAATTACTGCTCCAAAAAATGAGAGAAAATCTGGAAATGTAGGAATCTAGATAATCATTCTGAGTTGTAAAGCAGTAAAACTCTTTTTTTCCGCCCCTTTAGCGTAACATAACGTAATATGTTAGTTGGATAAATGTGAGCTAAACGTCATCCGCGTTCCCTCCTGTGACCTGATATGACAGCAGCCATGGCGACGGCCCCTCAGTCTGGTCTACACTCCTTCCTGTTCCTCCAGGATCCCTCACTCACTCCCTCAGTGTGTGTGTGTGTGTGTGTGTGTGTGTGTGTGTGTTAGAGAGGCCGGCGTGGAAAGGCTTCCCACATAAAGAGGTCTTTTCATCCCCAGGGCCGCAGCCTGCCCGCCGGCCCCTGGAGAAGTTTGCAGAGGATAAATAAACCTCTTCAGACGGACAGAAAAGATGGAGTCTGTACGCGGCGGGCGCGTTAACGCACGGCGCGCCGCAGTATCTCAAAGAGAGACTTTATTTTATTCTGAAGGGCTATTTGTTATGATATTGAGCCGAGAGGGCTAAGAAGGGCCAGGAGGGCAGGGGCCTCTTGATTTATGGAGTGACCGCCCAGCTTTACTGCTCACACACACACACACACACACACACACACACACACACACTGCTCCCTGTTTCCAATTGCAGATACATACATACACACACATGTACATATCACATTTACACACACACTCAAAGAGTACATATCACACATTGCTTCCAGCTGGCCCCAGGTTCCGGCGAGAGTGCTCCCACCCCCTCAAACACACACACACACACACACACACACACACACACCAGGCAGGCGATAGCTCACACATGCAGCACCGGACGAGAAAACAGCGGGAATGTCTCGATGTTGATATGAAGGGCTGGAGGACGCCACCAGAACGCTCTCATTTATCTGCTTTGTCAGAATCACTTCAGGTCGGATTTATTCAGGAAGGACTTTGATATCAAACCGGTTCGTCATCATGAGGTTCACAGAGAATGTAAACACAACAGATTTGAGAAGACAAAGACTTTTATAATGCTTTTATAATCACACAGAACAGAATATGTACAGGAATGTCTCTTTGTCTTCTACTATATTCATACGAGCATTTTTGAGCAAATAGACCCAGAAACTAAACTCCCTCCCTTATTACATTTTTATTTCTTCAAAAACAACATTAAAATCATGTTGCAACGCCACAGAATGTGTGCGTTCTTTATAATTTACTGCCGGTATAACCCCTGAGTTCCTTTAAGGGTTTCTGGAACTCTTCCCGTGGTCAAAACATGAACCTCATCCTGGTCTTTCCAGGACTCGGGTTCATTAAGCCTCCCTGTCAGATTCACAGAACCACAAGAGACCTTTACTCACATGCAGGAAGGAGGAAGGTGACTGAGATTCAGTCCGTTCCCACCTGTAGGAGCTGCTCGGTGCAACAACACAGTCCTGCACAGCTGGACACACAGCAGCTGGAACTTTCTTTAGGAATTCAACGTGCCGCTCACTTACTAATTAAGGATTCCTCTCTTTGCATATTTCTCTGTGACACACTTACATGAGCTCATTTCAAAGAGCTGCCTCTTGTCAATGTGATCAAACCTGTGAGCGCACATTACAGGACGCTCACTTGAAAGGTGCAGCGAGGCAGCTACGGCGGAGCTCCGCGGCCGGTCGATGTGTCCTGAAAGGTTGTTCAGTGGCACAAAGTGAAAGGCTTTCAAACCAAATCCACTTTTATTCAAAGCATTATAAGCAAATCTGCATTTCAAAATGCAGGATCTGAAGCAGATATTTTGTCATCGACTGTGACCAAAAAAAAAGACGGCTTTGCTCTTTCGTGTGACACCTGAGAAACGGAGTTTCTTTTTGATTGTATGAGGGCGATATCTGTGTTTTGTTGTGTTCTTTATTTGGCCTCTGGCGGTGTAAACATCCGAGCGGTGCGCAAACGTTCCTCCTATTTATTTTCCCAGGATCAAAGCAAAACTATTCCTTTTACAACACGATCACACAAATGCATTGCTATTAACAAACCCTAATTAAATAGGCTGTAATATCCCATATTTCCTCCAAAGAGGTCACAGTGAGTACATGTAGAAACATAGAGAATAATAACTGAAAACTGAAACTGTCTGCATGGTTACATACCAGGGCTGTCAAACGCCACTAATTTCTTTAACGCATTAACTCAACTTGCAATTTATAGGTTGTAGTGGGTTTTAAAGCTAGAGTGAAGATACTGGTATCATGTGAAACTAGAAAACCTAAAGAATCCATCGGTCCCAATCATGTCGCACTAGCTCATCACAAAGGAGGTTAAATAACGCTCCAAACTCACACTCAATTTCGGCGAGGAAAAACTGTCAAGGCCATTTTCAAAGGGGTCCCTTGACCTCTGACCTCAAGATATGTGAATGTAAATGGGTTCTATGGGTACCCACGAGTCTCCCCTTTACAGACATGCCCACTTGATGATAATCACATGCAGTTTGGGGGAAAGTTATAATCAAGTCAGCACACTGACACACTGACAGCTGTTGTTGCCTGTTGGGCTGCAGTTTGCCATGTTATGAGCTGAGCATATTATTTATGCTAAATGCAGTACCTGTGAGGGTTTCTAGACAATATCTGTCACTATTCTGTATTGGTAAATGATTTCCAATAATAAATATATACATGCATTTGCATAAAGCAGCATATTTGTCCACTCCCATGTTGATAAGAGTATTAAATACTTGACTAATCTCCCTTTAAGGTACATTTTGAACAGAAAAAAAATGTAATGTAAGTATTTTAATCGATTGACAGCCCTATTAGATACCATTAGGTGTAAGTGAGTAAATCTGTTTTTGTAAGTTGGGGTGAACTAACCCTTTAAGCAGGAAATGTGTGCCTAATAGAAAGAGAGCCTCGGTGCTGCTGCTGCTCATTCAGAGCTGCCAGAGGAGGCTGTGCTCTGCTGCTCGGCTCCATAAAAGCTGAAGTGAGCTACGAGTCTCTGGAGGTTATTATATCTACCCCATAAAGCCCAAATCCACCATGTTTAAGACCTGAAGATATTCTAAGACCTATTTTCTCCTTTTCTTTTCACAGAGGTCATAAGTAATACTCGAAGTACGCTGGGTTTGGATTTATGCTCCGTCGCCGTCGCTTTTTTTCTTCTCCTGAATGGGCCTTTTAAAAAAAGAAGTGTTGTAAATATTGTTGTCAAAGCCAGAGGCCACGCAGAGAGCTGCACAGCCACGTTAAGCACATTATTGACTTAACATCTCCGGGATTTTTAATGGGTGTAATAAGAGAGAGAAAACAATTCACAACTCATCTATTCACTTCACTTTGCTGCAGTAGAAAACAGCAGTTTGGTTTCTGGAGGACGTGTTTCAAAGGGAGCTCTGGCAGCGTTACCTGCTGGTCCTCCCACATAAACAGCACGTCTGTCTGTCTGCGAGGGTGCGCTCGTCTGCTTGGCTCGCGTTCGTCCGCACCAGCGAGAGCCCATCTATAATTTAGAGAGCACCTATTATGTATTCCCCGTGAAGATCGTCTCGTCTGGGCCAGCTCCTGATTCAAACCTCGCCTCTCAGCTCCAATCTGGGTCCGTGAGAGGGGCTGCGTTCACGTTCGCCGCTTGTCAGCGAGCCTCTGTGAGGCCGCTGCCCTTTCGGCAGGTCAACAGCGGGTTCGTTTGCCATCATAAATCACGCTCTCTTAGCACACCTCTTTCGGCCTTTCCCATGGGCGTGTGGGTGTGCAAACAAGTGTGTTGTGTACTCATTCAAAGGCTTTCACAGCGGGCGTTTGTGCTACATGCATATGTGGAAGTACGCATGCGTGCCTAGAAGTGTTTGTGTATATCGCGGCGTTGAACGGTTGCCAGAGCGACCAGAGGTCGCTTTTTCTGTCTCTCCCTGACGGCGATGATGTGTAATTGAGGTCTGGATGAGAAGACACCTCTGATGGAGGAGACACAAGGGGACCCAGTGTTTATTTATTCAGACGTGCCCTCCATCTCTCCTCCGTCCTCAGCGGAGGACCGGCATCCTCGACGGAGCCAGTAAACATGTTGATTTTCCCCTGGCTCTACCCGAGCTGGCACACTGGAGCTCCTGGAGTAAATGAGCTGGTGTTTGACAGGGGAAGGTTGGAGCAGAGGGGGGGGACGTTCATTCCCACACAGCCCCAGATCTGTCTCCGTCCGCATGCTGGAATAAAAAGTTTCACTTCTCAGACTTCCAGAGGCAGATTAGCTGATAGCTCGCCAAGCGGGTCGGCGGTTAATTCTGCATCACTGCCTCTTTGTTCCAGAGGGAGGGAGGGGGTCTTTTCTTATTCTGAGAAAACACTGTGTGCCTCTTAATTACACCGTGGAAAAAGAAAGAAGGTGTTTATACGCAATCTTAAACCCTTCATTATTAGAATTATACAATATATACCTGTGGGGAGAAGCAAGAGCTGCATTAAGTATTCAATTTACATTACATAAATCTACAGACGTATCTAACCATGCAGATAGAAAGAAGCAAACCTTCACATTTGAGAAGCAGCACCAGAGAATATTTGGCATTTACTTGATAAATGAGAACGAAAATGTACCCAAAAGTGACTCCCACGAGTCATCTGTAATTTGTAAATCGTATTACAAGATGGGGTTAAGTTCTGAATACAGATTAATAACCATACACGAAGTTGGAAGTGTCTATCTTTATCATAACCCACTGTGTCTTTCTTCTTGTGTGTGCAGACTCTGTGTCCAGCGAGACAGCTTTCCTGGAGGACTATGTTCTGGGCATGGGGGACACCTTGGAAATGCCGTGTGACCTGGAGGACCACTCAGAGCCCGTTGTCTGGTTCAAAGACGGCGACGGGCTGGTGCCCGGCAACCGGACGCGGCTGGGCCAGCGGATGTTGCGCATCATCAACGTGTCGTACGAGGACTCGGGCGTCTACTCGTGCCGGCTCGCCCACAGCAACACGCTGCTCAGCAACTACACCATCCGGGTGACAGGTGAGAGCAACACGGGGGGATTTTAAACCTGCATGTTAGATTTCTGGTTAAAGAAATGTTCTTAAAGCTCTGGAAGTTGTAATCGGTTGCATGTTAGACCAGTGATTATCTCCGCAAGGCCTGTGGGGAGATCATGCGTTCTCAGTCGTGTGTGTGTGTGTGTCTGTCTGTCCACGGCTAATCTCACATACTGCTGGATCCCTCAGCCTGATATTTTCGGTGCTCATTTATGAATGTATGATCAAGGACCTCTCGTGGTTGCAGTGATTCACAATTTTTTTCACTCCTCTTAACTGGAGCCGCAAGTGATCAACAGTTTAGAGGGAACAGCTACACATTCCTATTCCAAAGTTATCCCTTTATTTGTCATTTCTCTTATTTTGCTTTATTCTTATGAAATTCTTATTATCTCTTCGGCCCTCTACAAGTCCTACTTCAGTACTTAAATAAGAGTTAACTAAAGAACATTGTTTCCATGCAATATGAAGACGTAAGAGATAAATAAGACACCGATGACACAGTCATTTTTCTAAGATACTTGAGTCAGCAGCAGAGCTCCAATGGAAACAGGCACTTTGGCTGCACCCTGCAGAGCTCTCAGATCACCGGCCTGACAGACAGATGAGAATCAAAGTATTTCCTATCAATAAACACGGCGGAGCGGTTACAGCGGCGACGTGTCGACACGACAGCGCTTCATAACGGCTCGGAGAATAACGGTGAAAACTTTTGCTCGGGAGGAAAATTCTATTATTTTCTCCTCCTGCTCGATTTCAACTGCTGGTTTAGCTGCCTGCCAAGCTGCACACACACACACACACACACACACACACACACACACACACACATACACACACACACACACACACACAGACACATACAGCATGACACCGGCACAGGCTTTCACCGGCTAACACCCGGCCAAGTTTCACACAGATTCCCTCCTCCTGATGAACAGTCAAAGGTGAAATTCATTATCGTCTGAGGGGATGAGTAACGTCTTAAACAAGTGTGTGATGCAAACAGAGCTCTAATAGGAATGCGGGAGAGGAGGGTTCGGGCGGGGGGGCGGGGGAGTCAGAAGGGAGCGAGCAGTAGCTTAAAAAGTCTGGCGGCTTTTTCCCCGTAAAACTCATGGACACCAGCTGAGCCCGTTATTGACAACTAATTAGAAAGCAATTAGCTCGAAACATTTCATCATTGGAAACAGATGGGGTGGCAAGAAATGAGAGAGTTCGCTCGCTCTCAACTCGCCCCCCCACCTCCTCAAACACACACTCACACACACAGATGTATGTGTTTGGCTGCAAGCCGGAGAGAAAATGGCCTTTTCCAGGACTGATCAGAGCTGGACAGCTTCTCCTCCTGGACCCACGTATCATCTCCAGACTGCAGGACAACACATGCAAACACTCTCCACACATCACCGAGTCAAAAGGAAGAAAACATCTTTCCAAGCTTCATGTTCGGCTTTAAAATCGGATTGTTCTTCTCCTTTACACAAGAGCAAAACAAATCCCCCATTGAGGTGAGGTGAGATAACTGCATTTGCCTCCAGCTCAGTATGTTTCAGGAGAAAAACCACACAGGAAGCAGAATCCATCGTCAGACATTTCGTATCATTTTAACACTCACTACATGTTTAAATTACTTTAGAAGTCAGACTTTTTAACAGTACGTGGCGGCAATATCCTGTTCTCTCTACTTTCAACACAGAGCGTCGGCCCCGTCTAAAACACACACACACATGCACTATTGTGTTTTAACTCAAATATTTGAGTAAGGTGTCAGATATTTAGGAGCGGTATCAGATTTAGCACCTGGACGGCGTCCAGACAGCGGAGAGCGACCAGCTCATAATGTACACACACACACACACACATACGCACGGTACACATGGAAGAAAGAGGCTGTAATGTGAGGCGGGTGAAAGAAGTTATCTGCAACACCAAATGTATGAAAATGAGCAACTTTTGTTTAGAGGTTTTTGCAATATCTCAACCTATCGGCTATCGGTGTGACGACGATTTAGCGTCTGGGGGCAGCGGACGAAATTTCTGGTGTTCTGGTGCAGCCTGTTGATGGTTGGAATTGACATTTTGAGTGCATTCGGCCTTGTTTGGTTAAACTAAAATGGTAAACCTGTCTGTGTTTAGTGCTAATTAGCAAATCGTATCACTCTATTATAAGCTTTATTTTGACAGTGATGGAATTTATCCAAACTGTAATGTGAGTCAAACTAGCGTCTCTCTGCTGAGCTGCACCACCTTAGTGGAGTGGAGTCGTGGACTGACTGAGGTGTCAGATAATAGAAGCTAAGAGCTGCTAGTCAGGAGTTTCAGGAGTTTCAGGAGCAGCTTCAGCTCGCCGGCGGGTTGTCGAGGTAACAGCTGGCTCTCATTAAGCAGACCTGAGAAGCTGAACCAGAAAACTTCGAGGTCAGACTGAAAATAATTACAACACAGCCGTGAAAATGTGTGATACAGCGAATCCAAACAGTCTGTATCTGCGGACTGAGAATAATTAGACGTCATCCGACACGCTAACCGTTAGCGAGAGTTAACGTCTGTGTGTGTGTGTATGTGTGTGTGTGTGTGTGTCACAGAGATAGACTTGTTTTTGTAAGTGTGTGTGTCTGTGAAAACACACAACCGTACTAATGACCATCATTTCTAACGTCTGTGGAAATGTTTTGGTTGTAATTTGTGAGCGAGCCGCCACGCTGCAGAGAACTGTGGACTCATTCATGAGTTTCTCATCGAGCACAGTCAGTATTAATATGCATTCATGCGTATGTGTGTGTGTGTACATATGTCTAATCATACTTGTTGGTGAACACACTCCATTTAATCTCCACCGGGCGTTTAACATGTAAAAAATTCCTGCTTTCTATTTTCCCGTCTTTATTTCCTTCTTGTCTTGCACAGAATCAGTTCAGCTACAAACTTTCCAGATGTACTTGTTGTTTTATCTGATGACAGACGTCGTTTAAGTTGTTCAGACGAATGAGTACAGATGCAAAAATAAGATATGTTCAAAATATTAATCCCCCTCTGTTTGTCTTTTCTTTGAAGATTCTCTGTCGTCCGGTGATGATGAAGATTATGACGAAGACCCAGAAGATGCAGGTAATGGAAATGGTGAATTCTTAATTCCTATTTTTTTGAGTGAAACAATGTTCGGTGAAAGTAATGTGATATTTTTGAGCCTTTCCTGCTTACAAGTCAGACAGCGTTATGAACTTATGATATACAACCTTGTATAAAATCGTGTGTAAATTATCTTACAAAGCCAATAACATGAAAAGAAAAAGATCTTTGACTTGAAGTAGGAAAAATGACGCAACAAAAGAGACACAACTAGAAACACCAAGGAACTAAAATACTTTTTTTCGTATTCGATAATTTATGCTAAACCACCAAAATAACCATGGTTGTTGATCCCTAACTTGGAAGGTGCCTGAAAGCGGGCTTGTGCCACTTCATCAACTTCTTCAATAGAAGTTTTCGGACTTCACAAATTGTGATGTACACTGAGTTTGGATTTTTGTTGTTGTTCTTTTAGGGCGTTTTTCATATAAGGGTATGATTGATTCGTGCCGAGCCCAAGTACGATTGCCCCCGCTCTCCACTCCCCCGCCGCTCAGCTTTCACATTAGTAATGTTTGTCCGGACACTTGCGTCATCATTCACGTGTATTTGTTTATGTTGATATCAGCTGTTCTTGTGGCGGAGCATCGTAAAACACTTCATTCAAACTGGACAGAAACAAAATAAAACTCACCAAAACCGTCGTCGTTAATCTTTCCAACAATCACCAACTCTGGTTTGGTTGAATTAAAATCTTAATTCATCAAGTTTGATGTGAAAATATGCCGATTCCACACTCTGTTTGCCCCCCCCACCCCCCGCTGTCTCTCTCTACCGCTGAGCGGCTCTCGTTCTTCGGAGGCAGGCCATTTAATTAGCTGAATAATATAACAAACATCGCCCGACCCCATCGCCTACTATTGTTTCTATTTCAAGGAACTTCTCGCCTGCCTTCCTGCTTTATGACGCATGCTGCGCTCATACAGATTTGTGTACTGGGATCCGTGCGCGGGTCCTTGATGTGAAAACACCCTTAGTTTCAGCTTTTTTGCTGACCACTCTTCAGTTATTCCTCAGCATCAGTCATTGAAATGTTGAAAAAACACACCGTCATTCACCATTTCTGAAAGGAGAACAAAGCAACCACCATTTTTTTGTCACCTATAGCAACAGTATCCTTAGTATTTAAACACCAAGCATTAATGTGCTCTGGATTCCTCGTGTCTAAAATACAACCTGAGTTCCATTAAAGGCGGCGTGAGCTCGTCGTTAAGCTTAATGAGCAGCACCTGCTGCCTCACACACCGCTGAATGAACGGAGCTGTTAACGGCTGTGGAGGGTCGGACTGAGGGGAGAGAAGACACAGATTGATTTAGACGTTAGATTGTTCCTTCCACTGCAAAGGTATAGATTTTAGACTATAAGGCTGTAAAAAGACAGATTTTATTCCTATATGGGATATATTGGTGTTAAAGGTGAACTAATGCTAACCTTAACTGAACCACAGTTGTTTTGTTTACTTCAAATTTTAGATTGCCATTGTTATTGGCTTTCATTGGCAAGCCAAGGTTATTTATACCGCATATTTCAGCAGTAAGACAATTCACATAAAACATGAAAAGCATCGAGACAACACATTATAAAAGGACATTTAAACACAATTAAAAACATCATTAAATTAAAGAGCCAAGAGACTAGAAAATAAAAACATAATAATGCTGCATTCACATGGAATCCGGCAAACCGGGTATCATGTAAGTGGCCGAGTGTAGGACGGTAAAATTAGGTGAGGCTGGCAGAGATTAACGATAACGGTAGACATCATTGCCGTCCAAAGTTAAAATACTTTATTTTTGCTGTCCTCTGCGACAGAATTTACAACCGGACGTCTCGTTCTGCCGTTGGACTATTTGTTTGTTTTTCCTGTTGCCATCCAGAAGGTGTTGTCCGTTTCCAGGATTCCATGTGAACGCAGCATAAGATAGATGAGAAGTACGATAATAAAAGTTCCAGTGCAGTGCAATAAATTAATAATTATTTGGTTTAATAAAAGGCCTGAGAGTTACAGCAGACCTGCAGCTTTCTGTGCAGTTTTCTGTGAGTTTGATCCAGATATATGGGGCATTAAATTGGAGACCATGATGACTTTTGAACAGTATGAAGTACAAACATCATGGACAGTTTAAATAGTATGCTGGCGAGTATTTCTTTCAAACAAAGCCTGATACTTACTTCTTACAAAGGTTGTAGACCCTCTGACTCCTAAATCAAGTCTCTATATCTTCCAGTTACTTGAGGGATTCTTGTTTTGCAAACCCTGAATTATTAGCAAACCTTTTCACATGATGGATATCTAAAAAGTTCGAGCAAAATGTCTGCTGTAGTTCCACAGTCAACAGAAATTGTCTCTTCACAATAATGTTGTCAACACTTCATCAGCATTTCAGAGTTTCTGTTGTCACTGTGATAAAAGATTTTGTCTGTGGGAGCCACAATAACTGCTTAGAAATGAGCTTTTATTGGCAACTGTCATTGGATTTATGCAACTGATTAGTTTTATATGAGTCTGATCTGAGTTTTATATCTGTAATTGGAATTATATGGCTCTCATAACCGCTCGCTGTCTCGCCGGTCTCACCATTAAAGCTTCTCCCCAGAGCGCTGAACTAAGCGCCGCTATCACACAGATCAAAAGCCGGCAGCACCTCCTCTCGGTGCTCCGCTGTGACGGGAGCTGTTCTGGCATTCAGAGACGTGCCGAGTTCAGGTGCAGGTGAACAAAGTACAACAAGGGATGGCTTCTGCTGGCTGCGCGCGCTTTTTACACGCTCTGTTCTGTCAGCTAGCGTGACTCCAGAGAGACGGAAAGCGTCTCCGCCCCTCTCGGCGGGCTCTCGACCAGCCAGACGCGACACTGTGGTGCCTTTGTTGTAGCTCACGGAGAGAGACAGCGGAAGGTGAGGCGCAGACAGACAGAGACAGACAGAGACATTAAATGATGGAAATAGGGTGAGAGAGGAAGAGGTGACGGGATAGAAGTGGAGCGAGGGAGACGATAGAGAGCCTGACGCAGAAACTGAGAAACCTGCAGAAAGAGAGAGATCTGTGTTTATACCGTTACAAATGCTTAACTGTTTGCATACTTTGACTTCTCACAGTAGTTCAAAGAAGAAGGACTCGATTAGACGAGTCTCCTTCTTGACAGCGGACTGCAGCCGTCTGTGAAAAACAGCCAAAAACACGCCGGCGGTGTCAAACAGTCCGTCATATCTTGAACCGAGTCCCAGTCCACCTTTGCTCGACAAAATCGGTGCCAGAGGCGAAATGTGGAACCGCTTCGGTGACGGCGCGACAGACGGACGTCCAACCGAAATCAAAGCTTCTTTGTGAGCGTCGCCGCTACAAAGCCCGAATCAAGTGTCGTCACATCTTGACTCCAAATAAAACACAGAGGCAGTGACGGTGGCTCACGCTGCGCCCACTGAAACAGCACAAATGCCACACGGTCATCATCAGTGCTTCACCCAAACTATTGTGATCCAACTACTGGTGAGAGAGAGACGTGTGAAAAGCAAAAAGAGAGATTTTCGTAACTAAAATTATGTGACAACTGGACATTATAACCTTCACGAAGGACGGTTTTATTAGACCTAGGTGTACCTAATAAACTGGCAAATGAGTGTCTGAATGTCCCCTCTTAAGGCCTTTACACACCGGGGGCATTTGTTTTTTCCACGCGATTAATTCGCACGTCAATACACAACTACATGACTTTTGTCATGAATACTTTTTTTTGGAGCTTTCACACCACAAATAAAAGCATCAAACAATCACATTGTGCAGCTTGGAGGCTCCGTAGTCCAAACCAATACGGCAAACTTCATCACTCCTTTAAACCTTGACAAAGGCCAGATCCACTCCTTCTGTTCTTACCTTTCACAATAAAAGCCCTAGACATATAATATTCCCAGGCGGGTATTTTGCATGTCGTTTATTCGTCTCGCCCCCGGTGTGTGTCATTCCTGTCACCTCTCTAACTATCAAAATAAACGCTAAAATTCCCCCAAAATGCACATTTAAAAAGAGCTGTTAATGGAGACATCATGTCAAAACTTGTTAATATTTTGGTTTAAAAAAAAAAAAAGCTGTTGAGGGTTCTGGGGAGCTGCTGCTTTTCCCTTTCTCTGCGATTTTTTTATGTTAAGCTTTCCTCTCTGTTCAGAGACAGGAAATCAACCTGTATTTTAATGAGGCAGTTGTTGCTGATGGCAGCAAGCAAAGGGAGCTTTGAGAAAGACAGACTGTCAAAAACAGGTAACAAGTGTTAGCGAGGCTGGTGCTTGGAAAAATAAGAGTGAACGCCCAGTTATAGATCAAGAAATCACCTCCTAATTTATCCTAATCCTCTCATTTTACGACTCCAAAAGTCAGTAATAGTAGTTGTTTTTGTTCTTTAATGAGCACAGAGTGTTTTAATATTCTTTGTCTTGGCTCACTTTCAACATTTAATCCCCTAAATTCTGCTCACTTTGGATGTTGGAGAATTAAAATCTTTATATTCATACAGTATTTGCCTTTTTCTTCAAGGCGTTTAGCTGATGTTCTGATCCAGAGAGATTATAGAAGAAAGGAGCAAGCTGTAGAGGAACACTGTAGAAAGCTTCCTGTTGCTGTCTTTGTACTGGAAGTCGCCGTGGACAAGCTTAACACCTGCGATGTAAAAACCTCAATGTGTTTGAATGCGCGGCTTCGCTCGGCGGTGAAAGCCTGAAGTGTTTTTCTAAACGGGCCGAAGTGGCAGCAGCTTACTGCAGACATCCTGAATGCCAGTAAATAGCCTCAGACCGCCAGACTTAATCTCTGGATGTAAGTCTACCTCATGACATACGAAGCTCCGATTTCCTGGCCAAAAGGAGAGGGATTAGCCCAGAAACGTTAAACCCCTATCGCTGCTTAATGTCCGCTAAGCCACCGCTAATTAGCCCGGCTATGGCAGGAAGGAGCCATGTGACGAGCCACACAGCCAGATGGAGAGTCCCCGTCGGCGAGCGGAAGAACATCCACATCCACATGCAGAGCGCACGATAATAGAGATGTGAAGGAGTCCGACTGTTAATGAGGGAGAGGGGATGGAAAACATGTGCTGATTGACAGCGAGAAAGAAGAAACTGCAGCGTTAAGAGAAGAGAAGGTTTGAGGAGTTGAGTCACTCAGTTGAACTGATGCTGCTGGCCACAGCTGACTGTTCTCTCACTGGAGAGACAGACAGACAGAAAGAAAGACAGACTGCTGCAGTCATGAGCTCATTCTCCACCAGAGCTCGCTCAGCCGTCTCCCCCCTCGGCCTTTTGGGAAAAGGCAGAGAAGATAGACGCCGGCCCAGCGGCCACAGTAATTCCTGCGCACAAATGACATTATCGACCAATTTGTAAGATTGACACCAGATTTGTGTTTCATTTTATATTTGAAGGAAAAGACAAGCAGCCGTGTCTGTTTGCCTTCCTGTTTACAATTAAATCTACGCCGAGTGAGCAGGTAAAGGTTCAGCACGCCTTCAGATACAGATCCAGTTTGTTATTCACTAAACTATGAGGCAGCAGAAAGGAAACCACACGGCTCGCACAAAGTCAGCTGAAGTCAGTCTAAGTTCTGTATGAAAGTGTGAAAGTGATTACTGATAATGACATCACCAGACAAGGAAAATCCCTCATGAAATCTGTTTTGGGAAAGGCCGTATTAATATAAATCAGACAACTAGTGTTGTGGTGCTGTGGGGCTTCAATGCTTCGGGGGGAAATATTCGACATGTTCTTCTGTCTGTCTGTCTCCATCTCCCCGTTTCAGTGCCGCCGTCGCACTACCGTACAGACACGCAGCTCTACACACAACAATATCCCATATTCCTCCAAGAATAACTAATAATGAAAATGAACAATTAATAATGTTGTGGGATTATTCCTTATTTTATGGGCTATTTGGGGATTTATATATTATTATTACATACTTATATATAAAAATAAATAAATAAAAAAAACTAAGCATTCAAATTACTAGAGGTACTCGAGATCGAACTTGGTCTCGAGACCGACCTCAAGACCACTTTCTGAAGGTCTCGGCCTCGTCTTAGAATCGACCGCGTTTTTACTCGGTCTTGTCTCGGACAACGAGGACTTCTTTCAGGTCTTGACATCACTAAATTGCCTGTTTATTGTCTGATTTGTTTGCTAACATTGTTACTGTGATTGCTCGGAGAAAACAAAGGAAAATTCCCATTCTGCAATGCTTTCTGCTTATTTTATAAAGACATGTCTCATAGTACACTTATACATACCCGCATATACAGTATATACTGTATATACTATATACTGTACAGTACATACTGTATATGGCAATAAAAGAGGTAAAGTAAGAGGAATCTTCATTTGTTTTCTTTGCGTGTTTTTTATGGGAATGTGTAACTTTCAGATCAATTTGAGGAGTGCCTCAGTGGTTAGCATGTTATTGTAAGTGTCATGCAGTGTGAATCTCATATTGGTCCGGCCTGGGTCTTGACTCGGTCTCGCCCTGCCTTGGTCTTGGTCTTGACTCGGTCTCGCCCTGCCTTGGTCTTGGTCTTGGTCTTGACTTGGTCTCAACCTCTCAAAGTCTTGCTCTCGGTCTCGATACACTCTGGTTTGGTCATGACTTGGTCTCGGTTTTGGTGGTCCTGACTACAACACTGCAGAAAACACTTGTTGTGTTTAGTTTGTTTAGTGTAAAATGCCTGAACGGATCATAAGTCTCCGTTCAGTCATCATGGACGGTTACCAAGTTTGACAGCCAAAAAGCAATCAGCTGTGTTGGAGTTATCATGTAGACAGAAGAGCAAATAAAAGGTCATCCTCACACTCTGTATGTGAGGTATCTTTTGCAGTGTACACAGCCTGTGTGAAGTGAAAGGGCAGAGAGTGTGTGTCGGGTGGGAGGAATGTTAACAGAGCCTAATCTGTGCTTTGCTCCTGAGCTATGCAGCCTCCCTGTTTACCCTGGCAGGAGAGCAGAGAGCCGGACGGTGGGCCACGCTACGCTGCTCGGCGGCCGCCATTCCTCCGACTCTGTTTGCCTTGAGTCCCCGCAGGCCCTCCGGGGGCAGCGTGCCTTCAAAGAGCCCCAGTGTAATCTGTAATGAAATCTGCCTGTGTGCTCGCAGGCGTCAGCGAGGGCAAATTATACAATTACACAATTAGACCCCCCCTCTCCTGCTTTTCCCCAGATCGGTGTCTGAGCGCTGAAGGGCCCTGTGCCGCGGCGATCAGCGCCGCGTCCTGCTCCAGCTAATTGCTGTTGCACCGGAGTTGGGCTGATAGAGAGCCACAGTCACGCTCCTCCGACCCGCAACACAGAGCCGGGAGTCAGGGGAACATGAACAGAGAGCTGCGGGGGGGTGCTTTCATGTGTGTAGGACACTTGTAACTGCAATGCTTAGTCCAAATGCAAAGAAAATGTAATCAAACTCTTATTTTGTTAACAAAAAAGCACCCCGTTAGGGATCCTCGATGTACGTGCAGTAGTTTGAAAAGTCCTATCTTGCGAGAAAATGGCCACTTTCCACCAAATTTCATTTAAATTAGTTAAGATTTTGAGATGTCCTGCTACCGATTAGACAAACCAGTCAGCGCTAATAGAGAATTCTGAATATAGATACTTATGGTATGTTGTTAAACTTAAAAAGGGAAAGAAGGAATGCTTTGTATTTGCTGTCAAAACATTTTTTAGGTAATATAAAACCAGCTAAAAGTACACAGAAAATATCACAGAGTTTGGTGATACCTCAGTGCATGCTTGCGTGCATGCTTGCGTGCATGCTTGCGTGCTTGCGTGCTTGCGTGCTTGCGTGCGTGCGTGCGTGCGTGCGTGCGTGCGTGCGTGCGTGCGTGCGTGAGTGTGTGAGTGTGTGTGTGTGAAGGTGTAAACCAAACAAACAGCAAACAGGAGTACAGTGGTGTATTTATATCCTCCCGGAGAGAGATCCCCCTCCTCGGTTAACCTCTGCAGCTGACAGGTGGACATGACTCTGGAACTGCTGAGCTGAGAGAAGATGTTACGCTAAACCACGTTCCACTACAGTGATTGCATATCCATGCAGGGCAGGGTTATCTCAAGACCCCGTCCCTGGGGGGCGGGGGTGGTATCTGCTCCGACCCCCCCGTCCCCGCCTCACTCCCCTCTGCTGAGGAAATACCAGCCAGCCAATTAGACACGGGATGGGATTCCTGTGTGTTGCTGAGCGAACAGAGCAGTGAATCACACAACACACTGAAATTCTAATATGGACTGTTGTTTCTATATTGGAAAAGGCCAGCTTATATTTCTTACTCTCTTACACTGCAAAGTGCTTGTATAGTATCTGCTTCCTAAAGTACACTGTTAACTCACACAGCCCCGCCCACTCCGTTTGATTGACAGGTGATGTTGTGCAGAAGCACAGCAGTTAGCAGTTAGCAGCTAAAGGTCAGCGACTAAACCAATCTCAGTGTGTTTTTGGGACAAAACCATGGAGACCTGCTGAATCCACACAGGCATCTATTTTGGGTTAAAAACCTCATGGTGGCTGGAGGATCAGCAGCAGCAGGAAGGTGTTTTCAGGCCCACATGAGTTCAGGAGCAGCAAGTGGAGGAGGAGGAGGAGGAGGAGGACCACACATCAGGAGAGAGACTGTTTAAAAACTCAGTGTGTGTTTCTGTTTGGCCCGAGTGTGTGTGTGGCTGATTACGATGCCAAGAAAACAATGTGCTCAGACTCCTCAGAGGTTTGTCCCACGCTGCGCCGAGTGTCGCTCCAAATACGCCGAGACAGCGGAGACGCGGAGAGAGAAGAAATTAAATCTAACAGATATTTCCCTTTTAAGGTGGAGGCCGTGTGTGTGTGTGTGTGTGTGTGTGTGTGTGTGTGTGTGTGTGTGTGTGTGTGTGTGTGTGTGTGTGTGTGTGTGTGTGTGTGTGTGTGTGTGTGTGTGTGAGGATGCACGTGGAGAGCGTTTGCCTCGGCGAGCTGGGGAGTCTCTCGCTGGAGCAGGAAGCAGCGTTTCAGCTGCTCCATTACAGTTAGTAAACACACACAGCGAGTTTACAGTCGGTTCAATAGAGTGAAGTAACGCTCTGTTTGTTTGCTTTCTAAGAAGATCCCGTCTTTCATCACCGAATCTCTCTCCGCTGGTCTGGTTGTAATTACTCTGTGAAGCCGGAGCCAAAGCTTGATGGCAGGAGCCAAAGAAATGTGTGTCAGAAATATATCAGAACACCCAGAGCATTATGATAAACACATGCTGTAGATCACAGCCAATCACAGACAGGTATTAGATTCTAACAAAGTCTCGTGGCTGTTCGTGAAATAGTGGCGAAATTTGATCTATTTCATTCGTGTACATAGACATGAATTTATCTCTCTTTTTTCACCTACGGATATCCAGCAACGCGTGACGACGAGTCAAATTCTGCTAAAGTCTTTTCAAAATAAAACAATTTAGTTAGGTTTAGGAAAAGTTAACTTTTTTAGGCTTAGGCAACAAAAGATGCAGTTTGGGTTACTGGAAGTGGCGTAACTTAAGTACAGAATTATTCAACGACTCAATGACTTCTGGTTTCACACGGGACACGAACAACAGTCTCCCAGGCAAAAGTCCGGCATAGAGGCGACACCTCTCTGACATCAGTGTTGATTTCGTTAACGAAAACTATGACAAAATATGTTCGTCAACAACCTGTTTTTTCCATGACTAAGACGAGACGCTGACGAGACGGCACCGACGTCATTAAACATTAACAGTGACGATATCATACATGCAGTATCGAAGAAAGACGAGACTAAAATGTGGTTTAAAAACCTGTCACCTTCCACCTTCTCTTCCTCTCTTCTCTCTCTGTCCGTCTCCATCCTTTTTGTCTCACACCTCAATTCTGACAATTGTGCTACTATGATGCATAAAGTTGGTGGTTTGCGGGTCGGGTTCGGGTTCGGGTGGTTGAGTAGCGCATATTTGTACATGTTGGGCGGTGCGGATTGGCTCTCATAACGGACCGGTGGGTGCGACTGAACAGCAGTCAGGAGGACTCGATCTGCAAAGCTGCGTTCTGTTTTTCATCAGATAATGATTTATGTGACTAAAATGACAGAACTGTTCAATATAATCTGATGAATAAAAAGGACTAAGATTAAATTTTAAAAAAAATGACAAAATTGAGAGAGAAAACATTTTGACAAAAATGAAATGACTAAAACTGGACTAGAACGTTTTGAGTTGGGAGGATAAAAGGATAAAAATGACTAAAATGTGACTAGAACTAAAAAGTATTTTCGTCTCAAGACAAAATCGAAAACAGCTGCCAAACTGACCCCTGTCTGACGTCTCACCTGGGTCGTCCTGACGAGATAAAAACCCGCCCCTTTGGTGGCAGAGGGTGAGAATTACTTCAGTCTGATAACACTCACATGAACACACACACAAGCGCAGACATTGAGATGGTAATTAGCTCCTCTCTCTCTCCTCCTGCATTTAGAAAGTAAAAGAGACATCTGATGACCGGTCAGCCACCTCCCCAGCTTTTATCCTGGGAAACACACACACACACACACACACACACACACTAACACACAGACCTATAAAGAGAGCCATGCCTCAGTGCTCTCACCCTCCACACCCACACAGCTGGAACAATAGGCCTCTCTGACTCGCTACACTCTCTTTGTCCGCCGTCTTCTCAATACAACTCAATAAATCGCCCTGACAGCTTTCCAGACTCTCAGGATCGGACGATTCAAATGAACTCTTGCATTGTTATCGGTCGGGGGGGGGGGGGAGAAGATGATGAGCTTTGTTTGGTTCCTCGTGACGCTTCACGCTTTCTTTTCAACATCCGTCAAACTGTGTTTTACACCGTTGGCGCATCTTGAACTGTCTCTTGGGACAGAAGGCTGGGCTGGATGTTGGAGAGAAATGCGTGCAGGTACTGTGTGTGTTGTTTATCGGAGCGGCGAGGGAAGAAGACCTCCAGTGAAAAGCACAAGCTCACATCTGTTCTGGCACAAAGGACATAACTCATCCAACATGGACCGATTTGGAGACGGGGCAGAGGAGCAAGTTGTGCCATCTTTTAGCAATTACAAAAACATGCGACGATGGATTCCTGGAGGGTCTTCCCCCAACATTTCTATGATCTAAGAATATAGCAGAAAAGAGAAACCTCAGGACTGATCTGTTAGGATAAGAAAGCGGTTCATCTTGGCAGAGCCAGAGTCAGATTTAAGCCACAAAAATGAGTACGAAATCCTTCCGAATCCTGATACTATCACAGATTGAAAGAATTCTCAGCTACATAATGTCGTGGTCAGGATTCAGACCTGAACGTTTTGCATCTCAACTTGCAGTCTGCTTATGAAGACTTGTGGTGACCCCGAATAGTCGACTTGTAGGAGCCAAACCGTGCATTCAGCCTGTATTGTTTATTATTATTTGTTTAGGTTTGCACACGTTCTTTTGGTTAGCATTATTTCCAGTTATGGGAACAGGGTTTTGTTTTCTCTTTATTTACCTGAGCACTTGGACGGCAGGATTAAAAGAAAGAAGCTGAGTTAGGCTCACTTTCTGTTGACCTCATGGACTTGAGACTTGACTTGAGACTAGAGCTGCAACGAGTAATCAATTAGTTGTCAACTATTAAATTGATTGCCAACTATTTTGATAATCGTTTAATCGGTTTGATGAATTTTTTAAGAAAAAAAAGTTTAAATTCTCTGATTCCAGCTTCTTGAATGTGAATATTTTCTGGTTTCTTTACTCCTCTATAACAGTAAACTGAATATCTTTGAGTTGTGGACAAAACAAGACAGTTGAGGACGTCATCTTGGGTTTTTGGAAACATTATAGACCAAACAACTACTCCATTAATGAAGAAAATAATCGACAGATTAATCGACAATGAAAATAACCGGTGGTTGCAGCCCTAATATTCAGCTTTTCTTTGATTTCCATGATAGTAAACTGGATTTTTTTTTAATTTTGGACTGTTTGAATGTGTCTACTTGTACTGGAGGAAATTGTGGTGGCTATTTTTCACTGTTTTCTTTTTATTATGGATTTTGCAGACCAAAATTTGAGGAAATAATGTGCAACTAATCAATAAATCGACAAAATAATTGTTGGTTGTAAGCATACCGGAGACTTGACTTGAATTTTATTGAATCATTGGAGGCTTGGACATCTCAAATGACTCGATACTTGAGACCTGTCAGCACTGCATAAAACTATCCTTTACATGTTTTATTGCTACCGGCTGTTTGTTCTGTTTCCATGACTGACGCAGCACCCTGTTTTGTGTTTCACCAACAGAAGCTCCGTACTGGACCCGGCCTGACCGGATGGACAAGAAGCTCCTGGCTGTTCCGGCCGCCAACACCGTCAAGTTCCGCTGCGCCGCGTCCGGAAACCCGACGCCGACCATCCACTGGCTGAAGAACGGCAAAGAGTTCAAGGGAGAGCAGAGGATGGGAGGCATCAAGGTGAGAGGACTTTACTGCAGACATGTTAACACCTAAAGGTTACGGGAGCGGGGCTGTGATTTACACATTCAAATCCTCACGCCAGCTCCAGCAGGAGGTGACGCTCCGCCCGCCTCCATCAGAGTGCCTTTTAGCAAGGCATCTTAATCCCCCTGCTAGCCCAGCGGAGCTGCTGTGTGTCCATCAGTGGATCAGTGTGAGTGTTGCGATGCTCCCCGGTGTGAATTGCTATAACTGGACGAGTGTGAAGCGGAGTGGTGAAAGAGCGCTCATGCTCCGTGAATCTTCTCACGGTAAATAAAGGTCAGAAAACGCGCCGCAGTGCTGGACGCCCCCCCAGCAGGACTCGTGGCCGCTCTCAGCCCCGGCTAAGCTGAGCAAAATAGATTTAGAGGGTCGAACTGCTGTGCTGAAAACAGAGTGGGTGCACAGATACATGCGTGCTCGCGTGATAGCTCAAAGTTGACAGTAATGCAGTGCAGCAAACAGCTGCTGCGCTCAGTTTTGTCATCGGATTCACTCTAAACACTGGGCTCTCATGTGGAATGGCACTGCTTAAAGTAACAGGGCTTGGTTTACTTTTGTGTTCCTTTAATGGCCCTGAGCTGCAGGATTAAAAGACATACTCAGTGTGGTAAGAACATCGGAATTCAAACAGTCAAAATGTGTGTTTTGGTTGAAAATAAACTCAAATTAATGACATATAAATTCTCAAAGGGATGTCTCAGAGATGTAAAATCTTCCCATCCTTCTTTAGTCCTGTGTCTCAGGCCCCATCAGACAGAGGTTCAAAACTAACGTGCTATTTAGTACGTTAAAGCGGTGTGTGAGATTTTTTGATGACAGCTCTGTAACATCAATAATACTTCAATTGAAGTATAAGATTTGACTTTGCTATAGGCGTAATATAGTTTTTAAATTAGATCAGACTTTATGATTCTCACAAATCTTCATTTGGTCACATGAGGTGGTCACTGGTTACCATGGTTACGTGTCTCCAACCGGCAAGGAGGCTCTCGGGAAGTGACGACGTAGATTACAGTTCAGTGCGTCTGAAAATATACATACTACTGTTTATTCATACAAAAGTATGTTGAATGATAGTACACACATTGAGTATGTAGCGTTTTGTGCAGTTTGCTCCGTCTTTTTGTTGTTGTTGTTGTTGCTAGGCAACCAGCGAATGACTGCTAACATTAGCTTAACACAACACCATGAACTGTACGCTACCTAATATTTAATAGTACAGTTTAAATTAATGAAAACAACTGAAGTAGTGCATTACTTTGCCTCCAGGCCTGCTGTTTTGTATTCAAATCATGTTGCCTACAATTGGTACACAGCAAAAGTCACCACAATGACAAAACAAACGGTAATGACGCTAATTTTCTGCTCTGAGTTGAAGTTTTTTTTCAACTCGAGGCGTTCAGGGTGCTCCTGATAAAAACGCGAGGTGCTCAGCGACGCCAAAGCAGCGCACAAAACTCTTCACTCTCATTGAAAACTATTACAAAAAGGTCTGTCTGAGCAGGACCTTATTCTCCCTCTCAGTCGTCACACGGCCTTAAAGGTCCCATATCCTGCTCATTTTCAGGTTCATACTTGTGTTTTGTGTTTCTTACTAGAACATGTTTACATGATTTAATATAACCCTTTATTTTCCTCATAATGTCTGCCTGAATATACCTTTATTTACCCTCTTTCTGAAACGCTCCCTTTTAGTGCGTTTCAACAGTTTGGGTCCATGTTTACATCCTGTCAGCTGACGTTATTCATATACACTGCAACAGGAAACAATTAGAATAGACACATTTAGAATGTTTAAAACCGTGTAATGATCTATATATTGTATATTTGTGACATCATAAATGGACAGAAATCCTAACGGCTTGTTTCAAACGCACAATTTCTGAAGACGGGCTGTGTGTATTTCTTCGTATATTGAGCGTTTTGATAGTTTAACAGTATTTATAAAGCACTTAAACCTGCTTTATAATATAAAAGACATGAAAATCTCACTTTTTACAATATTGGATCTTTAATAAAGTGATGATGAGGGGAGAGAATTCACCTGTAAAGATTTTACAGTCATTACTAACTTTCACATAGTTTTAGTGCATTCACATTTTCAAAAAATGTCTTTTTGATGTTGAATTGTTGTGTCAGGGAAAGCAACCTTGACAAGGTACTTACTCACTGTTATAAAGACATTAAGCAGAAAAGGAGGCAAAGTGGATGTTTATTCTATTTTCTTTTCTGTGACACTGAAACTGCATCTTCCAACTTGAGCAGAGTAAAGTCCGTGTGTCGGGCTGGTCGTGACTGTGAGCCGGCAACGAGAGACGCTCTCTCCCCCAGTGGAGGTTTTGGCATTTAAAGAGTTAAATGTAATGAGATCCTGCAGCTATTAACAGTTTACAGAGATCTCCAACATCTGCTCCCAGCAGACCAACAGCAGTTGTCTCCCTCCCTCTGTCCCCACTCTCTCTCACTCACACACACACACACACACACACACACACACACACACACACACACACACACACACACACACACACACCTGTCACCAGCCCTCAGGAGCTCTGAGTGGCTCCCCGACAGCAACTTTTAGCATGTTTAGTATGCGTGAAGATCTGCTGATGATAAAGTTTGTGGCCACGTTGTTAGCAGCAAATTAATCCCAAACTGACCAGTCAGAGCATTTACTGTAGATATTTATTCCATCTGTTCACTAAGAGGCGTTTTGTGTAGAAAATGACTCGCCAGCGGCATGCTAAAGAGCGCCATTGAGATGTTTTTGTGGTGATTGACGGCGTATTAAGATATCAGCCTAATCAGTATAACGTCTCGGTTTAGTTCCCTCTGCAGCAGTAGCCGTCTTGCACACCCCCCACTGCTTTAACACATGCTCCTATGGGATGTTACATGTATAATTAGAGGGGTGATATGTATAGCTGAGTATCCATAGTAAGCCTTTACAGCGTACGTGAGGTCCCGTTTGGCCTCGTAGCGTGTTGTGTCAGTGTGAGCTGTGACACTAAGTTGTCACCAAGCCACCGAGACAAATTCCTGTACATTTTCCGCTCTGTATAGCTCAGCGGGTCGAGCTTGGCACCGAGCGTTGCCGTGGGGTTTAGTTCCCACCCATGTGGCCACCCATACAGCTGACAGTATATAGACACTCACGGCGCTGTGAGGTATTTAGGTATAACAGGATGTGTGTTAACTGTGGTGGGATCAACTCTGATTCTGTCATATCTGCTTCCCTTCTTTCAGAAATACAGAGGCTTTCTCCAACTTAACTTTTCTTTTGTTTTTTAATTGGGTCCAAGGTTCAGTTCGGTTAAATCACAAAAAAGAAAAATGACGATCCTCAGAAGATGACGTCCTCAAATGTCACAGAGGAGTAAAGAAACCAGAAAATATTCACATTTAAGAAGCTGGAATCAGAGAATTTTGACTTTTGTTCTTAAGAAATTACTCAAACCGATTAATCTATTATCAAAATAGTTGTAGTTATAAATTAAATAGCTGACAACTAAACGATTAATCGTTGCAGCGCTACTTACCTTATCTTACCCTGCAGAACTGACCCTTTTAATTCACTTTATATAACCTGCAGACTTTATACTTTAAAGCCTCTTAACCCTGCCAAACATTGTTGCATGGCATCATTAAGAAATGTTAAAGTCACATGTTTCAGCAACTTTCAAAAACAAATTCCTGCACATTTATTGTGTCAGCTGGTGATAGAGATGTACGATCAGAGGTGGCAGTTATTGAGACGTTCCTTTCTGTGTCTTTATGGAGATGTTATTATCACATGATGTTATTATCACATGCTCCTCCCCTCCCTCCCTCCTGTCCCGGAGCCGTTTTAAAATCCAGTTAGCCAGTCACCATGTGGCCGCTGTTGGCCTTGAGGGGAGGTGAGCGGAGAGGTCACCCTCTATAGAATCAGGGTGCTGGGTGACAGACAAGCCTGTGACATGACCTGGCGTCAGAAGGGGTCAGGGGGTAACAGCTTCACCCGTCCTAATGTCAAAACCTCTGCTAACCCCACCACCACCAACACCACCCTGCCAAAAAAGTAGGCCCATTACAATGACAGCTTAATGAAATTTTGTCTCAATCATTTAAAACTACATTTTAAAAACTCATCAGTCACGTCTTTTTTCTTTTTAAATCAGCTACTGAAGATAATCCAGACATTCGCACCGAAAATGGAGTCACATTATCTCCAATTAATTTGAGTGATGTGCCTAATTCCATTATATTGTCACCTAATTTTTAACACGGTTATCCTTCAGATCCTCTTTCTCGTCCTGTTTCATCGTCGTTTGTGCGCTGCATTTCCCAGAGATCACCTGTCAGTCAAACATTGTGAGGAGCACTGTGGTGTAGACGGTGAGGACATTTTCCCACCGGTTAATAAACTTGTGACAACACCGGTGTTCCCGATTACATCGGACATTGTACAAGAAAAAATGATGGTTAATCAATATGTAGAGCGCTTACTTTGATCTTTAACGCTGCTGTGTGTCTGGCCTCTCCGGTCCAGCTTTCGCTGCGCGGCCATAGGCTCGGTGGTTCCCTTATAGCGTTGGGTTTAAATCTGAAATATTGCCAAATGGGCGCTTTTGATTTTTACTTCAACAACAAATCCCCCGCCATCGTCTTGTCTGTCAACTCTCTCTCATCCCGTGTGTGAAATCCACCTCCTGCTACTCTGAGCTGAGACTCCGTACGGAGCATTCACTTTCAGTTTGTAGCGTCCATCATCCGACTATGTATTGATACCATGCCGCTGATACACGAAGAATCAGTAATCAGTGTGTGCACGACCACCGTGTAACACCGTGTAACACCGACTACCGCGACTGAGTCTACTGTGGTGTCTTGATTCTTTGTTCCTTAAACGTTTAGATGCCTCTTTTGATTCTTCTGTCTTTGTCCTTTCAGTCATGGTGGCTAACGCTACACATGCTAACTGCCAACTTGGTTTATTCATGATATTTTTAGAACAATCGCTGCGCTGTGGAAGCTGCAGGAAACATAAAATGCATCATTTGCACTGAGAAGAAACCACAAAATCCATCACACTGTCAGTCACTTCTTCTACTTCTATATTTAGTTGCAGATATTTATTTAGAGCATAGGAAAGAAAGTCTTTCACACACTGGCTGAAGATTGAATCGTCATTGTGTAGACACGTGATGCAGCAATGTGCTGTCAGGACAGACATCTTTTTGCATTCAGTCGGGCCGTGTCACCGCCCCTCATCACCCCACCTCACATCTGCCTGTGATGAGTTCATCTAGCAGGGTTAGGGGGTAGATGGAGGGGTGGGGGGGGGGGGGGCACCCTGAGTCCTGACAGCCTGACAATGGCCTTCTAAAGACTCTATTCCTGCAGCCGGGTCCTCCAGGTGAAGCCGTCTTCCTCCGGCAGCCGTATTGAGATGACAAGATCGTTTCTGATTTGACAGCCGTGGTTAATTTCAGCTGAATGAATCGTGAAGCGTGTCTGATTTTTGAGGTTTGGACGGGCGATGGGATGATTTTGTCAGCCGTCTCTCAGAGCTGGGAGAGTGTGTGACTCTGACTGATCCATGCTGATCAGCACAATGGAGTCACATCCACTCAGCACTGCCTACCAGCTCAGTAGCGTCATTTATTCAAAGTGCCATCAGATCAAGAGAAAGTTCCTGACTGAGCGGAGCATTAAGGTCCATTACCCGCCTGCTAAAACCCCTCCCGTCTTCACTCTTGAGTGGCTGAAAGTGGCCTTTCTGAGGACGCACCGTGTTCTGCTTTGTTCCTTAAAGACATCCATTTTAACGAGAGGTTTCATCTCCTATACAGACATGAAATTACACTCCTTTTTGTAAAATATGAATAGACATAACCTTAAAGTATCATCAGGTCCTATTCCTGCAGAAAATGTCTCAGATGTTTGTTCATTTGTGAAGGATATTTTGTCTTAGGGCTGTAGTGATATACCTGTAAAGATGATCTTCAAAAAGTAGCCCAGAACGGACAAGCCAAATTCTGGCTCTAGAGAGAGACTTGCATGTTTTTACGTTACCTGAAGGCCACCTTAGTTCTCTGACATGATTGTGAAACTGAGGTAACGTGAGGCGCAGAGTGCAAAAACGTGGTACCAACAGCTGCCGTGTGACTTCCGTTGCCATCAAAGTAGTGTTTGTCAGTCTGGTTTCCAGTGGACAGTTTTAATGTCTCATGATGGTCTGGATGTTTTTTTAAATGCTTTTCCTCAAAGTATTTCTGGGAGAAAATGCTAATAGTAGTTTTGAAAGAGAGTAACACTTAAGATTACAGTAGAGTATCAGCAAAATAAATCATCTCTCAACAACTTGTTGGTGTTCGTAGTATAAGCATCACTTGTACACTAACATCTCCTCAGTTTATTCTTTCCCATCAGCACGCTGGAGGTTGTTCAGACATTCAGTTCTCTCTTACAAGAGCTTTGTAAGTCTATTGAAATGCAACACGGAGAACTAAACGCTACGTTTGTTGAAACTAAATGAAACGTTAAATAGGGATGTGTGGCTCATTTGTATAAACGGAAAATGAAATTCCAGCAGGACGACGGTGCCGGAGCATTGTGCTCCTTCCCAGACAACTGTGGCGCTCCGAGGCCTCCTCCGCTATGGAGGGGCAGGGCCCTGAAGGTTAAAGTTCACCTCTCTATTGAGCCATCAGATGGAGGTGGGGAGAGATGGGCGTGTCGCCAGCCTATTGAGCTGGACCCCCCCGAGCCTTTGACAGCCAAAGCCAATGCTGTTGTCTGCTGCCACGTATGGTGTAAGGGGGTTTTATTGTGTTCATGCTAAATTGCGGCGGCACAAGCGAGACAAAAGTTGACAATGTAATTATTGTGTTTCATTTCGTCCAGGTCGCTCGGCGCTTTAACTGATTTTTCAATCCCTGTTTTGACAGGTTTCCAAAGCCAGGGCTCTTAAACTGGCTCCACACACTGTTACTTTTTAAGACTTTAAGCACTTTAAATCCGTGTTTTTCCAAGTCCACATTTTAACACAGCATTGGATTGTGAGTCTCTGTAGGCCGCGGAGGAATTTCTACACTTTGCAAGATTATTTTTGGACTCTTTTTAATGTTCGACCTTCCACGGTCATTCACCTTCCTCCCCTGTCGTTTTAACCCAAATACACCAGGGGTATCAAAAGACAGATTATCCTGTTTATTTGACCCGTTTTTTTCTCCTCTTGAACTCTCATACTTCCAATTTTACAGTCGTCTCCTCTGTGTTGATGCAACGGCACGTAGAGCCAAACTCAGGCAACGGACCCGCAAACTTTGCCAGCGTTAATAGCGAGCCCTCAGGGCCGCTTCTATCTATTTCCGCTTTTCTGTAGGTCAAATTAGACGGTAGCACAGATCCGGGCCACTGGTCCGCTCTGACACACTCATAAATTCTGCTAACTGGCCCTGCCGGTTCTGACAGGGCTATTTTGCGAGGTGAAGACGGAGGGTTTGGACTATAAAGGGAGCAGAGCTTCCTGTGTTTTCTCAGACAACTGCCACACTGCAAAAAATGTCTGCGTCCTTGTGAACCGGTCGAGTCGCAAATTCTTGTTTTGATTAAAATAAGTGAAGGAATCTGCCAGTAGAGTGAGGTAACTTCACTGTTTTCCATGGCAGGCTCTGTGAGGCAAAAATATCTTAAAATAAAGCCCACAACTTTATTTGTCTCAAGATATTTCATGCACAAAATGCTGCAATACAAATCCCAACCTTCTCCTCTTTTCTTTTTTCCTCCATACGTTAGTTTAATGTCTCCTTCAGATGCACACTTTTTGCAGTGTGGAACTCCCTGTCCATTCCCATGGCTTGTGCCCTTCTGTAGGGTCCACAGCCAAAGCCCTAAAACCTTTAAAGCCTCCTATGACTCTAACATAAGCTCCTTAATAATTTAATTCTGTTTGGAATCTGGCGTGATTGGAATGGATGGGATTATCACGTTTGGGGACTAATGCTGCAGGTTCAACGGGGGTTAGCCAGTGTAACATGCTCATAAGGGCAAGTGGCATGTACAGTATGGAGAAAGTAATCAAATGTGCCGCGGGGAAGACGGAGGGGAATTAAAGTGGAAATGTCACTCAAAGTTAGTAATTAACACAAAGTAAGACGATGAAATAAAGTAGCCACTGTTCTCATACATGACAGTTATGGGATAATGGTTAATCAATAATGGTATAACACGGTGTAGCAGAATTACACTCAGTTAAAGTCAATCATACAGCTTTTATACTCCGCTGCACGTTTAGCGTTTTTTTTCTGTTCGCTGAGATTTGAAAAATTTTCATCCTCGGGTAAAACACTGCGCTCGTCACTGTGACTTTTTCCCCGGCCGTGCAATCACAACTGAGGAGGGGCGGGAAAAATAGTAGTAGTAATAGCATAACAATAAAGCTTATTTATATATTTATATAGCACTAAAATCAGGATAAATTAATTTATTGGAAAGAAATTCCTTCAAAAGAATCCTTCACCGCGACAGTCCTAGATTTAAGATAAATAAAAGAATCAGTTTTTATTCCCCAAGTACATACATGGAATTTGACTCCAGTTTTATGCATCCCTCTAAGCATACTTACACGGAAATAGAAATAACAGCTCCGGACAAGGACAACAAAGCTGGACAAATAAAGGTGAGGAATAGACAGGACCGTTATGGACACAAGTAGTGGAAAACATAGGTGTGTATATATATATACATATTTTATAAATATATATATATAAAGCACTGTGTGGACAAGTATAGATGCAAAGCATCAAAAAAATACTTATTACTTATTATAAGTGCTTGGGAAAAGTACTTATTGTGAAGATTTGTAAATATAATAAACAACTGAGCAGCAAAATTATCAAAGTTTCCAAATGTATAGATACAAAACAAGTCTAAAATCTGTAGTTCCAGTTTGAGGACTTTCATGCTGACCGATTAAGTTAAAGGATTATATGCTCCTCTACCGATTTTATCAAAAATACATGTTTTATTGAGCTGAAATTTAACTGTGATTTGGGGATTTTGAGATTCACAGCAGCCATCAAGCTAAATGATGTGAGCAGTAACTCCAGCTGTCTAGCGGCGACAAAAAGTACCTCAAAGTTCTAAAGTAAATGTGCCTTCGCTGGCTTTAAGTTATTATGAAATGGAGACCTAAATACGACCATAACTCTGATCACAGCCTCGTTCTGTTTCTGTTGGTGGTCTTGGCCTCTACTGAGCGTCGACTTCAGCTCGTATTTTACCACCTTCTAGCTTCCCTCCTCACGCGTTGCCTCCTTTTTCTCCCCCCCTCACCCTCCTCCTCCTCTGCGCTCAGCGACCGCAGCAGAAGGCGTCACTCATCTGCTCATGAGAGCAGCCATTGACTCCAGTTTGACTCTGAGAGGGGTAGACGGGGTGGAGCCAGCCGCTCGCTAAAAAACCATTTGCCATCGTTGAGCGGGCGGCCTGGTCTATGTTACCATGCAACTGCAAAAAGCACACACAGGCATAATATTTACACTCTTACATTATTTTCCGCATGCGCCTCCAAGAGAGAGAGAGAGAGTCGGGGAGTGTATAAGACAGAGGGAGCAGAAGGAGGGGAGTGTGATCCTCCACCTACTAATATATACATACGTCGTGTGAATGGCTGGCGTCCTACCTACACGCGTGGGGTTAAACGTTTGTGAAAACACTCTCCGGGTCGGCACATTTTTCCGACGCAGGTGATGTGAAGTGTTCCACCCTGAAAAGCCTCTTTGTTGACATCACTCAGTCTTTAGTGACTCTGACCTCTCTCTCGGAGGAGTTCACTCCACGCTTGTCTCGCAGCGGTGAGCACAGCGGCGGCGTCTGTGCCGCCGCATGTTTCCACTTAAAGCCGCGGAGGTCGTTCCTCTTGGCCCGTGGAGACTCTCTGCCTATCGATGCGTAGCAGGTTTCTCTGTTCTCGCCTCGCCGTGCTGCGCCGGGCCGCTCTGCTCTGAGCAGCTTCTGAATCTGTCAACTTAGTATCTGTCTGCCGCTGCCATCCAGACACACCTGCTTTGAATTACTACGCAAAATTTACCCTTCGACTCTCCGGGGATGGATTGCTCTCGACTGGCACAGTGGAACCAATTTTAGATGTGCAAAAAAAATAAAAAATCCTTCATGCCCTCACTGCAGGGAGAGAGAAGGAAATGAGACTTTACTAAGCTCTCTCTTGTGAAAATAATCCCATATGAAATGTTCTTTATATCAATTAGTTGAAACGATTGCTCAAACATTCGTGGCTTTCTGTTTTTAATACTCTTGCCATCATTGTTTAGCAATGTGTTAAGCAATCTTTCATCTTGAGAATTACTAAGTGTGTCCCGTCACATTTCTTCAGTGTAAAAACATTTCTTAGAAAATCCGATTCACGTAATCAGACTGCCCTCTGCTCCGGAATCCTGCTGATCACAGTTGTAGTTTGTGCACACAGAGCTGTTTCCCATCAAGACGTGTCAAAAAGATTGTTTTCTGCTCGTCACGTCTGTTCAGCATCATTAATACAAGGAGGTTAATGTTGAAATATAATTTTAAAGCACGCTCTTTTTTACCAACCTGGCTGCTCTGTGATGTTTTATACCAAAGGATATCAAAGGATATCAAAGGAAGGAACGAGGGAGTGAGAGATCTGATGCTGGAGAGGATCTCAGGACACAGCGCTGTTATCAGGCCATTAAATAGGCGTTATCAGACGTTGTAAGCACCACAGATGTGGGGCCTACTACACCCAATAGTAGGTGTTATCATCTATTCACATGGTAGATCACCGAAAGAAGGTATAAGAGAAGATGACAGCGACTTCTAGCGACCGGAATAATTGTGACAGGAGCAGTCAGTATAGTGTGTGAAACTGTATCTGGGGTAGAGGTCGGGGGCGATGGATGTGACACAAAACACAGTACTTTCCCCCAGGAAACCAACAGCGTGTTTGTGTTCACAAGCTTTACGTTTCACTTTAGAAACGTAGTTGGATTCCTAAACTTAACTAAGTAGTTTTGTTGCCTAAACCTAAGGAAGCCTTTTTGTTTGTGTTCAAAACGTTACGTTTCATTCAGTTTTACATGTTAGAACGTGTTGCTTTTAAGTTTCACTTTCACTTTTACAACGTAGTAGGCGTAGTAGGCCCCTAGTGACCCACATCTATGGTGCTTATAGTGAGCGATAACTCCTATTTAATGGCCTGGTAACAGTCTAATTGGGTGTCATTTGTTAGTAAGAAGAGCGTTTGTCTCTATTTCAGCTTCGGTTTGTGAATTTAGTGTGCAGTATTTTATCTATGTCTGTTAAATGAAAGGATGATACTTAAAGTCCTGAAACATAAACTTGACTTGATGCTTCATGTTATCATACGTGATAATATACTGAATAAGCAGTCGTCTATTGGGCCTGAAAATATGACACCAAACTCCCCCTGAGATTTCTTGAAATAGGCTCCGTATGCTCACAGATTTAGATGTGTTGTAATGACATCTATCTTGACTGTCCTGTCCTCTCTGTCCCCCCCCAGTTGAGACACCAGCAGTGGAGTCTGGTGATGGAGAGCGCCGTGCCGTCGGACCGGGGAAACTACACCTGTGTGGTGCAGAACAAGTACGGCGCCATCACCCACACCTACCAACTGGATGTGCTCGGTAAACAACACGCAAACATGTACTCTCGCTGGTGCTTCTGTGTAAACAGGGAATACTTTAACACGCACCAGTGGTTTTAATAAAGAGTTGTTGATGTTAGGAAACATTTTTCTACATTTCCTGCAGCGCATCATTCCCGTGCTAATGACTCGGTGCGTTCTCTCTCTCGCAGAGCGTTCCCCCCACAGGCCCATCCTCCAGGCGGGCCTGCCAGCCAATCAGACGGTGGTGGTTGGCAGCGACGTGGAGTTCCACTGTAAGGTCTACAGCGACGCCCAGCCGCACATCCAGTGGCTGAAACACATCGAGGTCAACGGCAGCCGCTACGGCCCCGACGGCGTTCCCTACGTCAACATCTTGAAGGTGGGTCTGCGGCTTGCGTCTCTAATGAGTCCGGGTCTCACCAGCGGTTGCCTGGAGCAGATCTTCAGTCTGCGATGATAATTTCACTCCTAATTAATCTCTTCTAAATGTCTTGTTTAATGAGTTTTTACAGTAGGTGGGTCTGCGGCGCCCACAGGCTCTTTTCACTGCAGCGTATAATTGACGAGCTCATTCCTCGAATGCTACACCTTCATTATGGAGAAGAAGAGCCTCACCTGCACTCATACTGCAGTTTATAGAAATGTACACTCATTAACCTCATAATACCCCTGTTTCTGTTCTTATACGTGCCACGTGCACTGCTTCAGTTTTCACAGAACATGATGCATGTTGGCATTAATTCTAGCGTTGGCCCAGACAATGATTTAAATTCAATTAAATCCTAATTAAAGGTGGATTTGTGTTTTTCCTTTGAGGTTGATTATAGTTCAGCTCAGGGTTTTACCCATTGATTGCCATCGCAGTACCACAACAATAGGCTAGATTGCTAAATAGGGCTGTATTATGAATCTCATACATACCCACATTTATTCATATTGTTATAAGAATGTCTATAAACAAACAATAGCTACAACAACCAATCTAATCAGTTATGAACAATGGCAGCGTACATGTATAAGGGCCGTTTTAGGTAAAAAAAATTATAATTATGGACTATATTGCAAGAAAAAAATCTGAATTTTTATGAACAAAGTTGTAAATGAACAAGAAAATCTCACAAATTTACAAGAAAAAAACTCAGATATACTCTCTGAGATTGAAGTCATTGATTTACAAGAAAGAAACTCAAATTTATGGGAAAAAACGTGGCTATTCTCTGAGATTAAAATCGTAAATTTACGAGAAAAAACTCACAAATTTACGAGAAAAAATTGGGATATTCCCTGAGATTATAAAGTTGTTGTTTTCTTTACCTACATTGGCCCTAATACACTGTCACAGTTATGTCTATAGGACTGATGTGCACATTTCTTCCTGAACTTTACTTTATTGAATTTTCAAAGAAATAATAGACAACAACAAACGTCCTGAGCTTCATTTAGACTTTGTGAGAGATTAGAGAAAGGGCAGACAAAGGACAGAAAATGCCAGAAGACAAAATAAACAAAAATATATGAGAAAGTATAAATCCACCTTAAAAGGTCATATCTTGGACATTTTGAAACAATGCCTGCTGCGCTGGTAGTCCATCTTTGATTAATTGATGATGCAGCTTGTTGCTGATTGGCCCGATGTGTCTACTTGTTCTGGAATGAACTCTTCAATTATACATCAAGTAACACGCAAGACAGTGAAAGAGTGTGTCTACCTGACGTACATCTCCTGGTATATTAATAACTGATACGTGTTTTTGGTTCAAACTGCTCACATGTTTGGTCCCGTTGTTTGTCTGCAGCCTTTATGGTCGCTCTGATGCCGCGTCTTGTTGCTCTTTTTAAAAGCGTTTCTCAATCACAAGCGCTCCCTCGTGAAATAAAGGTTTAATAAACACAGTGGGGAAGGTGTCGGATAGTCTTAAGAGCGACTCCTGGAGGTCCCGTCACCTCCCCGGGCAGCGTCGCTGTTCAAGAATAGAAAGTAGAAAGCATTCCTCGCCGAGGAGGACAACACCCTAAACCCACTGTGAGGCGTTTTTCTTTATTTGGGGTGAAGAGAGGAAGACTCCCATCGAAAAGCCAAGAGGGCCTTTTGCTTTCTTATTTGGCCTCTCCCTCTTCTTTTTTCTGCCTCTAGAGAGAGCGAGGGAATAAAACAAACATCTGGTTTGGACTAAGTTAACTGCCGTGGTGGCGGCAACGCAGGCAGAGAGACGGGCTCTGTTAACCGCCGCTGCCGTCAGATGTGCTGCGTCGCGTGGTTTGAGGAGGAGGAGGAGGAGGAGAGAGGAAAAGAGGGAAGAGGCACCCAAAAAAAGCCATGGAAAAAATGAGTGGAGGAACACAAGGAAGGGCAAAGTCAGCAGGGAGAGAGAATGTGTGACAGAGTGGTGGGTAAAGATGGAGGGCGAGAGACTCGGAGAATGAGTGGGAGGGGGCGAGAGAGGCAGAGACAGAAAGAAATACGAAGTGAAACAAGAGAAGGGAGAGAAAACAGATGAAGAGTGACTGGAGACAGAAACAAATCTGTTACGTTGCTGTCTTCATCTATTTCTTGAAGTGATGGATTTCAAACTTAGATTTACTTTATCCAACAGTGAGTTGAAAAATAATGAAATCACGGTAGAAGAGAGTTCTCTTCTTTAACTGGCTGCACAGATGATGGATTATTTTGCAGTTGAAGTGTTAATTAATAACCTTCATAAGCACAAGACGCTCATCGCCCAGCGTCTCTCTGATGGATCCTGTAATGAGCTTTATTATCTTTTCTTTATCATTTATTAGATAGAAAAAATAATATATGAACAGTTTGCATGGAAGTTAAAATGTAGGGGAAACTGATGGTCTGATGATTATTGTGGATTTACTAAGTTTGAGATCTCTTTATTCACTTTCTCACAAAGAGCTAGAGGAGAAGATTGATGTCACTCTTTAGTCTGTACGGTAAATATGAAGCTTGTTAGCTTAGCTTAGCATAAAGACTGGAAACAAGGGGAAACAGCTAGCCTGGCTCTGTCCAAAGGTATGCCTTAAGTTTATTGTTTAATACCTTAAACTATTCATTTAAAGTTGGCTCATTCACAGTATTTCATAATTTATTAAACTGCCTGAAACAGCTATTTTTATTCTTCATGAATAAGAAGTGATAATTAAATTACAAGTTTATTACTAGATGTAGTCGCTTATAGATGATGGGGGGTCAATAGGGACCTACTACACCCAGTATGAGGGCTTTCAACCAGGAGGCCGGGGTTCGCATCCCGTGTGAAACCAACAATGTGTAGTTGTTTTTGTTATTTTCACTTTAGAACCGTTATTTTAAGCCAAAACGTGATGTTTTTCCCCTAAACCAAACCGTTTTTGTTGCCTAAACCTAAAGAAGCCTTTTTGTTTGTGTTCAAAACGTAACATTTCATTCAGTTTTACAACCTTAGAATGTGTTTCACTTTCACTTTTACAACATAGTAGGCATAGTAGGCCCCTATTGACCCACATCTATGGTGCTTATAGCGACTGATAACACCCATTTAATGGCCTGATAGCAGTCGAATCGGGTGGTTTGTTTAACCTTTTGCGTTCAGACGTCAGCCGTGTTGGAAGTGTTACAGAAGTGTTTCTGGATCTGATTGCCTCGGCGACTTTTACAGAAAAAAGTTGCTCCAACTCGAGGCCGATATGTAAAATTTCCAGCATATTCAAGTAACGAGGTGCCTGTCTGATATAGAGGAGGGAGAGACGGGGAGAAAGAGGAGGAGAAAGGGAGAGAGAAGGGGGGGAGAAAGAAAGCCTGTCAGCCCAGACCGCGGCTCCACGCTCTATTTTCGACTACCACATAATTGAAACAGTATTTACTGAGATCTGTGTCTCTCTCTGGTCCCACCACAGTTCATTCAGACTCTCTGCTGCAACATCTCATGTGTGGCATACAGTGCAGGAGTTAAATACAGCTGAGGCTGGGAGGAGGGGGTCATGTGAGATTTTTTTTTTTTTTTAAGAAATGCCTGAATCGCTCTTTTGATGCCTGGAAAAAGAGTTAACGATGAGCGACTCACCCCGGCGTGGGGCGGGAGGGAGAGGGAGAGAGAGAGAGAGAGAGGGCGGCGTCTGGAGCCGAGCCCTGGATGTTCATTAAGCAACCATAAAACATGATATGTTTTCTCCTTTATGTGCTTTGCCCGTTTAATTATTCATCTGCAGTTTCTCTGCTGGAGAGCCCGCCACCAGCAATGTGTGTGTGAGCGCGTGTTAGCGTGTGTTTATGCACGCAGCGTGCACACTTTGGGAAGATTGACATACTGTAATGCCTTTAATCTGCCAATAGGCAGCTTGTGTTACTATGAGTATGCAGTGTACAGTGTGTGTGTGTGTACAGTGTGTGTACAGTGTGTGTGTGTATATATGTGTGTGTGATGTTACAGGTTTGACGTTGTAATGCTTTTAATCTCACAGACAGACAGCCTGTGTGTGTGCGTCCAGGTTTCCATGTAAATAAGCAATACTTGAAGGCCGATTTCAAAGTCGTTACAAGGAAAAGTATTATACTTAATGGAATAGTTCGATATTTTGGGAAACGCACTTATTCATGTTAGATGAGAAGATTGATATCAATAGCCAGAGCCTAAAGTTATGATAGAGTGCTGCAGGGATGACATCATTTTGGTTGGAAGTTAGCATCGACCTGGTTCCCTCGACAAAAAGGAAATTGGATTTTTCCATTGGATTTTTGGATTATTGCAGAAAATAAGCTCTGTGGCAAACAAACGTTTATAATAATAATAATACTTCGTTCTGTGTGAATGGCCCGTTAGGCTATAAACAAACTACACCACGGTCGCATGACTTCACGTCACCACCACTAAGCTAGAGGCGGACTAGAGTTCGGCGTAATGAAGTATAGTAGTCTCATTTAGCCACTTGTTAGTAACCGCCTTTTTTAAGATACGTACAAGCTTAAAAATTCAAAAGTGGGATATTTACTGACGTATTTGGTACCGTAGAACAAAATGTTAAAATCTCTTAAGCTTGTGTTAAAGGTGCTATTGATAACATTCAGCCACTAGATGTTTCATTCTCCCTCCCTTGTTCCATTGCATTCACTTCACAACAAGTCATTGTCAGGCACTTAACGTCAATCTCCGCCATTTATCTGTTTTTTTCCACACAAACTGACGACCCAGAGATACCGCGTGATATCATCGTCATTATATTACTGGCTCACAAGCCTAGTTAGGAGTGGGAACCAGACGTCAGATATCTTCCACATAGGTAAACAAAACAATCATTTTGGACCCGCCAACATTTTTAAATGATTAATTGACAGTCATACTTTTAAGCAGCACCTTTCTAAAGGCTGTGTAGATGTATTATTTAAAAAAAAAGATATTTGTCTACATAAAAATGTTATTAATAAGACCTTTAATTTAACCACAGACCTTATTTTAGGCACCAAAAACCCACTGACTTGGAGACGAGGGAACCGGAAGTGCTAAAATGCTGACTCATATCCGGGTTTTAGGACTCATTCCTGCAGCACTCTATTATCCATTAGCTTAGCTTAGCATAAAGCTGGCTCTCTCCCAAGTTCAGAAATATCTACACCTCTAAAGTTCATCCGCACTCAAACACGACTGTAAAATGCTTGTCGTATATGTGAGTGTGTGTGTGTTTGCATATATGTTCTGTACATGTGTTCTTGCAGGAATCCGCTGTAAAGGCCTCACTGTGCCTCTCAATTTTCCCTCCACAGAGTGTTATCAGTAAACACACTGAGGCCCACAGTAAGTTGAAACTGTCCAACGTGACAAAGCGAGATGGCGGGAAGTACTGGTGTCGTGCCTCAAACTTTGTAGGCAAGTCGGAAAACGCTTTCTGGCTTAAGATACACAAACCAGGTAAATCCTGAGCTCCGGGGCGACGGCCGCCTTCAACCACATCTCATCCTCTGCTGTGTCTCCTCCTCTCTGCGTGGCTCCTCTTGGTTGTGGGTTTCATTGGCTCACTGGCTTGCTAATAGGACAACACACACACACACACACACACACACACACACACACACATTCCTCTGCTGGGAGTTTAAACTCTCACACTCTGTTAGCTCGTAGCTATCATCAATTTTAACGCCCGGTGCCACTTTGTCTTCCTCCCCGATCAATGACAAACACAATATCACACCTTTAATTACTGCGACAACTTCAAAAGCCTCGCCACCTTTACACACACACACACACACAGGCATATATAAAAGACCACGTAAACCCCCCCCAACGAACAAACCATGCCGCATACACACACACAGAGAGCGGTATTGATTTCCCCGGGAGTGCATTCTCCAGCTGTATTAATGTGCTTTTATATGAAAGCATGCAGCAGGACTCTGATCCATGACTGGGTCTGGATGTCACTGTTCATTACTGAGGCCCGGGGAACCAGAGTCCTCCACCGCCACCCCACCCTCCACCCCCTACCAAGCCACATCACAAACTGGGTTTGAAACTCCCCCACTGGTCATCACACCAACCATTAGTCAAAAGGGGAAAAGCCACAACTGCAGTGATGCTCTTCTTTGAGTGATTTCAAGGTTATTTATAAGCCTTTGTAAGTCTTTTTCTTTATAATACTGAATGATAGTTTGCTCAGCTGAAACAACTGAAAAATGTGCATCATTTGATTGATATATATTGTGTTAGGGATCTTAAGGGTTCATGTGTAATGATAAAAAAAATCTTTTCAATTTGAGTGTATTTTAAAAAAAATCAGTGGGCCCAGAATAGATCTTTGAGGCACCCCTAAAAACTTCAAGAACAAAAGATACAAATATATACAGCTAAATAAACATCTGAGAACAACATCCTGAAGTCCAAGTTTGACTCTCAAATATAAGAATATTATAATTAACTGCATCAAAGGCTTTTGAGACGTCTAAAAAGAAAGAAAATTTCTCGTTGTCCACATTTGAGGTGCCATCGTTTCTGGTGAAGGGATCTGCTTTGCTTTGGCGTCCGGTAAACTTTACGCTGGTTTACTTTTAAACTCACGTGTGTTGTCCCAGCAACTGACAGAAAACTCTAAATCTGTCAAAAACAAAAAATGGCTGCAAAAATACACATCTTATCAAGTAATTTTTGTCGATTACTGAGCGTTAAAATTCTGGTTTCTTAAGTGATAAAATCTGACATTGCAGTAAATATATTTCAACCGATAATTCAACGTGTTCCAAGAATTTCAAGGCAATGAGAGACCTCTCCGCTTTGTGTCGGGGTGCAGCATCGCCCTGTCGGGGATTCTTTCACAACAACGACTGGCTTGCTGAACATCATTATCGACATATGAACATGATAGAAGGTTTTGGCCATATCACCCAGCCCTAACTGCAATGCCAGACTTTTTCACTTTTAGGACTTAATAACAGTTAAAGTGACTTGATAAGAAGATGTTTTGCAGTGTGACAACTTTCTGGGCTGCGTGTGGTTTTAGATTGAACCAGCAGGCTTCTTTCTCAGCGTGGTGAAGGTGCTGCTTTGGGTGTTTTCAGGTGTCGGTGTCGGTGCTGTCAGCAGAAGAAAACAACTCTGCTGCTGACTCCCTCGGATCCTCACTGCTGTCCTCTCCTACAGGGTGTATTTGGTGTTTCCTCTAAGAAGCTTTGGGCTCATGATATCTCTTCTCTCTCTCTCTCTATCTCTATCTTTTCCCCCTCTCATCCTCCACAGACGGCTGGTATTAACACTACAGATAAGGAGCTAGAGGTTCTCTTCTTGACCAATGTGTCTTTTGAGGATGCGGGCGAGTACACTTGTCTGGCAGGGAACTCTATCGGCTATGCTTACCACTCTGCCTGGCTCACGGTGCTTCCAGGTATATTCCTTTTCTCTCTGCAGCTCTTTGGACTCCTTTTCTTCCACCTCACATGTTATAAACTCAAACAATGACTGATACTGTACTTTTTTTTGTTTTGCTCAGTTGCACAATCTTTGAGGTTCATTTTCAAACCTAATTATCGCACATTATCGTCATTTGTTAGTTGTTAACACACCGCAAACTGTGTCATCAGCCCTTTAATTGGACGAGCCGAACATGCAATCTGGCCTCAACTGAAAGACGCTTTTTAATCAGAGCAGATCGTCTGTTTAAATGTCTCAAGGCTGCGAGGCAATTTAAAGAAATTTTTTGTGTGTTCGGTGTTCAACACAATAATTACTTCCCCGGGGAGAAGCATAACACAGGTGCAATTACCTGCTGCAGGATAAAACTGGCTGATTACTTTCGGATCTGTTTTGATTTATAGATGTTATTCCATAAAAAAACGGCTTCCTAGAATCTGTTCAGGTGAAAATGTGCTACTGAGCAAAACAATATTTCTTTTTAATTATTAAGAAGAAATACTTTTAGTGAGATTAGCGGTGGAAAAGTATGAATAAAGTATATAAATTGATTGTATTTTTACTGACATCCTGCGTCCCTCCTCTTCCTCCCAAAGCAGTGAGCCCGGAGAAGGAGGACTACTACGCCGACATCCTCATCTACGTGACTGGCTGCGTACTCTTCATCCTCGCCGTGGTCATCGTCGTCCTTTGCCGCATGAGGATGACGACGCAGAAGACGCTGCCCACGCCTCCCGTGCAGAAACTGTCCAAGTTCCCCCTCAAGAGACAGGTAACAGAAAGTAGATACAAGATTCGTATGAACACTTTCCCTCTTTTTCTCTCTCCCTGTCTGTTTAGCTTATCTTTTAGCATATGTATAATATTTATAATATACAGTATGTTCGACATTATGCAGATGATGTGTTTGAAATTATGTAGCAATCTGGCCTTTTTTACTCACAAAACTGCGTTGAAAACATCATATAACCTGCAAGAAAACAGAAAAAACTATACCAGGAATCCCTGAGGTACTTTTACCATAGCTATTGAGCAAATTTTTAAGGGCGGAGACACCCAAGGTGAATAGGGTACAAATTTTTACTAACAGATATCATCATGAAACTTCCCCAGTTGATTGCCTACATTGAGAAATATATTTTTTGTATTAAAATTTTTCTGAAAGGTTATGTTTAAATATGCAAATGAGGCATTATCTAATGATAACTTTTGGTGAATTTAGGAGAAATCTACTGACACAAATAGACAAAGTAGTAAAATAAACACCTAAATGTGTATGTTGGATGTTTTCTTTCCACTAGTCTGAAAGAAGACATGTTATAGAAACAAAATAGCCCCAAAATCTCAAAACTGATCAGTGCATGAAAAATGATGTTTTTGCAACATTTCAGCAAACTTTACAGAGGTTGCAGGGAAAACCGTTGAATTCCCGAGGGTGTATTCTAGACACAGAAAGGAAATCATATCGGGAACTTGTTTAACACATTCATTGCATCAGATGCTGTTTTCAGCAGTTTTTCTTCTTCAAACTGAACTGAATTTAGATTACTTTGAAAAACAACCTCAACAAGTCAAGGAAGGAGTAAAGTTATTAACTCAAGGAAGCACCCTGAGCTAGTTATGGAGAGTCGAGGAAAAACGGGGCAATTTGTCTGCATCGTTGCGACAATGAGGAACCTTCAGAAGAGTGTGCATTTGCAATATCTGTCTTCTCAACTTCTATAACTTTCAAAGACGAATTGCTCGCAGGACGGGACCCACGTAAGCTAAGAGTGTAAATAAATAGAGACGTTATTGTGCGTCTATCCGCGGTGGATCTCTCTCCGTCCTGCTGCGTTGATGACGTCGCGCGGACGCTGGAAGGCATCACACTGGTGACATGTGTTCCCATTTATCTTGGAGCAGATTCAGCTCAGGGATATTTATGCCCTCCTGTGACTGTCAGTGTTAGTTTTAGATTTCACTCTGTGTAACGCACACTCGCTCCCTCAACTGTTTGGAGAGAAACATAAAGTGGAGCAGCTGCATCGGCACCACGGCCCCGCAGTCTGCATAGCTCTTCACGTCATTGTCTCTCAGGGCGCCGCGTTCGAGACAAGGTCCGAGTCAAATCCAAGACCAAGTTCAAACAGAATACAGACGAGGACAAGATAAATCGAGTCCTGTTTGAGACCAAAATGCTTATTTGCTTTCTTTTATGTGTCTGCTGAATATGAAACTATATACTAACAATCCTTGAGGAGTTCAGTGTTGGTTATGATTTGACGTACATCCAGATATCTGGGGATTTTGGTATATTATCATTTATGGACTTGATTCTATAGTTTAAAGGTATGTTTCCCAGATTAATTAATCAATTTAACTCACAATTTAAGTAGTAGGAATGATGTCCTTTTTGCAAGATTGTTCGGACGGGTTGGGCTCTCTAGATGGGTAGGGGAAAAAAGTTCATCAGTGGCTTCATCAGGACGAGAATCAGACATGTCCAAGAAGGGAAAAAAGTCATTCTGAAGACCAGTTCCTTCTGCAGGCTTTCCCTCTCCACACTAATTAATCGACCTTCACCTTCATCTTCTCCTCCGTTCGCTCCGTGTTACTCTGATCAAAAGACCTCTATCTGAGCTCCTATTTCGTTTCTTATTACCTCTCTCTCTTATATAATCTTCAGGCGGTGCAGCGTGGCTCTCAGTCTTCTGGTTTCTTGCTATATGTGTGACCCAGAATGTCCTCCATCTTTGGTGATTGCACCGTGGATGCAAAGATCATCTGAATGTGTGTAAAATGTTCAGTTTCAGTCGATACCTCGGCTTTGGGTATCGTCCAGTACCGATCCGATACCAGTGTTTAATTAATAAGCTGGATGCCTCACTGTGTGGAAGAGACTGGGATCATTCATTAAACATTGAATCCTTAACTTTGTAAAACAAAATTAAATACATAGATATACATTTGCTAAATTGTTATAATTGTTAAAATAATAAATTGTACACCAGCAACGTGGTAAAAAATCTTCAAAATGAACAGGAACCTTTTAAAACCTTAAATCTGTTTTAATGAGGCCACAAATTGGTCAAAACTTTAAAAGGAATTACATTTCCAGACTATAATGTATACAGTATATAAGCACAGAAGTGACTTGAATAGATCGGCCCCATTGTCACCGATCCAACTGTTTGTATCAGCCCAATATCTGATGCGGTACCGGTGCACCCCCAGTAAAAAGCAGAGTTTACCCGTCCTGCCCCGCCCTGCTGGACTCCCACAGACGCTGTGTGGTTGTTCTGAGCGAGCTCCAGCTTTCCAGCTTCATGATTGAAGGGTTGAGCTCCTCAAAAATGCTAAAAGATGCATTTTTAGAAAAGAAAAAAAATACTTGAACGTCAGTTCTTGGAAAACCAACACATGACTGCTAAAACCAAATGTATCTGGAAAGGTTGTAAAGTAATTAGTCCTTGTTACACAAAAGCAGCCTTGTTAGGTTAGATGAGGTAGAAAGCTCCTCTTCAGGAAGATGCTCTAATTGTAATCGTCTCTATTCTGCTACCTTCATATACATGCTCTTATAAGGTAGTGCAGGGAAAGATCTTATTGCATTTTTCTGTAATCTTTGCTTCGTTTTTGTAAAGTTAATCTCATCGCTTCTCTCCTTTCTTTTTCATAACTCTGAGTAAATCTCCCATAAACCCCCTGGCATGTTCTATCAGATATTACTTTTCATGCCTCTGAAATTGTGTTCGGGGCTGTTTTGTTTTTTTAAGCTTCACAGCATTTTTCTCATTTTCCTCCGGTGGAGAAGTTTAGGAGGGAAGTCGGGTAAGTGGACATGTTTGTTTGAGGGACCCCACCTGAAGGCTGGCAGACACAAACAGATTCATCAAAAGCAGGCCGGAGCCTTCAGCACAAAAAATAAATGGTGGGAGGATGTCGAGCCCGCGGGGCTCGGCGACAGCACGACCGCCACTCTGGAAATGGAGCTGGCTGATGGATAGAGACGTCCATCCCACCTCACCACGCGCTCCTCGCCCACCTCTGCTCCCCTCCTTCATTCGTCTTTGTTAGCGCCCGCTTCCTCCTGTGCTGTTTGTAAAAGTCACCGCCGGTGTCAGAAGTCAGGCTGTTTTTCAGAGAAACTCTGAAAGAGCTCTGACGTTGGTCCTGAGACATGTCTTTAAATGTTGTTTTTACATCAGGAACTTGGTGGCCTTTTTAAATTTAAAAAGGGAAATATTTTTAAAAATGTTCTTTTTCCAACACAGCAGGTTTAATTATATTTACTATTTCAATGTCTGGGTTATTGGCCTCGTCTTTGACATTTAAAATCAATTAGACTTACGATTGAAAAATATGTCTTTGGGGTGGGAGTTAGCAACAGTTTGACTTGAAAAAAGATAATTACAAAACATATTTCAATATAAACTAAGACTTTTTCGAATTATGATGATTAAATCTCACTTTTATGGATGAATATCTTAGTTTTTATCTCTCTGTATTAAACTATTATCCAGTCTAAATACTCTGTGTTGGGTCAAAGGTCATGTTCCTCCCTTCCCTCTGTCTCCTCGTTTCATCACACGTCACCTCGTCCGTTTTCAGAGTCTATAACAGTTTGTTTTTTGCATTCAAGCAGGTGTCCTTGGATTCAAACTCCTCCATGAACTCCAACACCCCGTTGGTCCGGATCGCCCGGCTGTCATCCAGCGACGGGCCGATGCTCGCCAACGTGTCAGAGCTGGAGCTGCCCTCCGACCCCAAATGGGAGTTTCCTCGAACGCGGTGAGAAAAAAATAAATGCTTCCACAGATCTGCGTTCATCACTGTTGTCTAAACGCCTGACAGAAAGAAAACATGGTGGCTGTGGCTTTTTTCTTTTTTTTTTACGCTGCCAAGCAACATATTTCAGAGTTGACAGAGTTGGTGCTGTTGTCCTTGTAACGTTATGTGCTGTGAAAACATGTCAGCCGTCAATACATCAAGGTCACACCGACACCTTCCTCCACGCTTATTACACTTGGCAATCAAATCAGTGTTATTCAAATAAAAAAATAAAAAAACCTCCGCACTGCTTGCAGCACAAATTCCAGCACTGACACTGTCTTGCTTTTGTTCCAGGCTGACTCTGGGGAAACCTCTGGGCGAGGGCTGTTTCGGTCAGGTGGTGATGGCCGAGGCCATCGGCATCGACAAGGAGAAGCCCAACAAGCCGCTCACTGTTGCTGTGAAAATGCTGAAAGGTTAGTGGTTCTTGTGGCTGCTCTTCACAAATTAATACACGATCTTGACTGTAGCTGTGTCTCCATTCATTTTTAAATATCTCGTTAGAAAAGCTGTATGGTGTCAGTCTTGGTCTCGAGACCGGTCTCAAGGCAACTTTTTGAAGGTCTCGTCGCAGCGAAATATTTGTGTTCTGCAGGAAAGTACACATGACAAAAACAATAGTTAGAAAAAAAAATTCGTCGTGCGAATTAATCACACAAAAGCAGAATTGTGTCTTTCTCTCTCTGTTTTTAAATGCATTCCCTCTACACATAATAATTTAATTTGTCTGGTCTCAGTCTTTGTTCTCTCCTGCATTGTTGTCCTTTGTCAGAAGATGTTCACCACACTAACACTCTCTGTTGTTTGTCCCAGATGACGCCACAGATAAAGATTTATCCGACCTGGTGTCAGAGATGGAGATGATGAAGATGATTGGAAAACACAAAAACATTATCAACCTGCTGGGAGCGTGCACGCAGGACGGTGAGGCCACGCTTCATTACAGAATAGAGATGATTAATATAATAGTTGTGTCCTGTTAGTGACCCTGAGCTCTCTGTGTTGCCTGCAGGTCCTCTGTACGTCCTGGTGGAATACGCCTCTAAGGGCAACCTGAGGGAGTACCTGCGGGCGCGGCGGCCGCCGGGCATGGACTACTCCTTCGACACCTGTAAAATCCCCGACGAGCAGCTCACCTTCAAGGACCTGGTGTCCTGCGCCTACCAGGTGGCCCGAGGCATGGAGTACCTCGCCTCGCAGAAGGTCAGCCGCCACGACGCTGCGTCGCTAATGCTCATAATGCAAATGCTGTTTCAGGTTGAGGTTTCTGAGACCTGGCATTAGATTTATATCAGTTTTAACGTTCTTAATGGTGTGGAATAAGTTTGTTATGAGTGAATAAGTTGGAAGTTAGCATTTGCCACAAAGGGGCGTGAAAGTTTGACAATGGTAAATGAAAGTTGTCAGCCTACAGTGCATTGTGTACCAGAATATGTGTGTGTTTCGACGTGTGTTTGATGTGTTTGTACTTCCTCCCTCAGTGTATCCACAGAGACTTGGCGGCCAGAAACGTCCTTGTGACAGAGGACAACGTTATGAAGATCGCCGACTTCGGTCTCGCCAGAGATGTGCACAATATAGACTACTACAAAAAGACCACCAACGTGAGTCTCATTCCATCAGGATTCTTTGTCAGAATAAATAATGTTATTGGCTAAATCATGTTGCATAAAGAGAAGGTGTTGTGAGACCAGGGGGCCACTTTCTCCAGCATTAAATATTCTGCATGATTCTTCTAGGCTGCAAAATCGAATTATGTGATAGAATAATACAGATTTTATGGTTTATATTTGATGTCCAAGCAGGTAGAGACACTCAGAGTTCAGTTTAGTGAGCTGGAACAGTTCAGAGAGTTCACAAGAGACTATTATAGACGTAACACTGTATACCTGGTGAATGAATGTGGCTAGCTGAAGTTCAAAGTATCTGGACTCTGTGTGTTCGGGTCCGTGTTTTGCTGTATGCTGTGTACAGAATGGTTCTGCTGATCTAAGCGGTTCTGCTGTTCCTCTGTTGTTGCAGGGTCGTCTGCCCGTGAAATGGATGGCTCCGGAGGCTCTGTTCGACCGGGTCTACACGCACCAGAGCGATGTGTGAGTTTGCACAAACCAACCTGTCGCATGCCAACTGCCCGCTCATGCGGAGCCTCTGCACACCGGAGAGGAATCCGGGTGTTGAAATATCGTGACTGAGCGCGTTAGCATCAAAAGCTCCAGTTTGTGTGCGTGTGTGAAATATGGAATCACAGCGTTCCCGCTCGCTGTCATCTGCGCTCACTTGATATAATCCTGAGCTTCTTGTGTATCAGCGGCTCCGCATTCCTCGCTAGCGTTTGTTCTTTAATCTCCCGACGCGACATCAGAGAGAGACAGAAACACAAACAGAGCCTCGGCAACTTGCTGTTGTTTTGTCAGCGCAAATCCAAGAACAGAAGGAGATAAGAGGGTCAGTGGATTTATCATGTTTTATAAGAGTAAATCCAATCTGCCCCCGGAACAGACGGCGATAAGAGGGTCAGCGGATTTATCACAAGGTGTTCCCTCAGGCTGTTTCAAAGAAATCGGCGCCGTAGACAAACGCACCTTTCACGACCTCTGATTGCTCCTGTGTTGGCTGCGTTCAGGAGAAGAAAGGCGAGTTTAGGAGAGGAGGTCACAAAGTCAATCTGTGTTGCGGTAGCTGAACCCCCCACCCCCTAAACCGCTCCCCCAGCCAGACGCTGTGTCCCCAGCACAGCCATCCAAGCCAAACACGGGCCCCTGTCAACACGGGCTCGCCGTGTGATTACACTAGACTGGGAACGAGCCGAGAGGAGAGAATCAGCCCGCTCTGTTATTTCAGCAGGTCTGGATTACAGAGTCAATCCTCCCGCCAAACCTCCTCCCTCCTCCTCCTCCTCCCTTCATACAGTAGTCGCTCTGCAGCCAGTTTACTCTCACACACCCCGGGGGACTCTGACTTCTGACCCTGTGATGTTTTTTTTTACTGAAATCTGTTACGCCGAAACAGACGGGAGACAATTAAAACACATGGAATCTGTCACATGCTCAAAACCAAACAACAAGCAAAACAGCAACAAAGCTTTGCGTGCAGCAGCTCTCACGGCACAACTGGCATCACAGCTTTCCAAACGTTTACAGCTCTGAAGACAGAACTGGCTGTGAGAACGCTCAGAGACTTTTCAGTTGGATTTTTACAGAGTTGTTTCACACATTTTTTTGTGCAGAAAAGCAGCGTGCCTCAAAGTAATTTTGCATCATGACGTTGGGATTCCAAGTGACGCTTTAGAGCTGAATTCACTTTATTAAATTCAGATATCAGGGTTATTTAATGCCGATAATATACCTTTTAATTCTTCAGCCTTTGAGTTTGTCCCTCTGCCAATATCATGCATTTTATTTTGAACAGCTTCAGAGGTGTCGGTCTATAAAAGCTGCAGAGAACAAACCTCACGGCGCCCTCAGGGGGATAAGGTGCTGGTTAGAAAAAATAGGCAGCACAAGACAAAATCTTTTTTTGCATTGACTCATAAATATTGTGATATTCTTAATTTTCTGAAAACATGATTGAGAAACCAGATGTTTTTTAGTATTCTAGTGAATGTCTAAAAATCCAGGCGTCATTTTTGTCTTTTATGTTGTTCTAGATGCAACTGTCTTACTTACTTACTTATTAAATATTGAAGACTTTGGGCATTTAACTGGTCAAATTTGAAGATAGATATTAAGATAAGATAAAACTTTATCCTGACAGAAATTGCTGTGCTGCAGTTGCAATATAAAGTAAAGAAAGAGTGTAAATATAAAAGATACATGAACAGCTACCGGCAGCTTCAACCCACAAAAATAATAATAATAATAATAATAATATAATAATCTTTATTTATATAGTACTTTTCTTAACAAGGTTGCAGAGTGCCTTCCAGAATAAAAACAGCAGATAAAAAACAGAAACAACAATAAAAAATACAGACAACATCGTAAGGGATCATAAAAACAAAAATTTAATTAAATTAAAAAAATATATAATAAAATGGCCATGACCCAGCAACCCAGAAACATATTAAATAAACACTTTACTATAAAAGAAAGTTTTAAGAAGGGATTTAAAAGATGCTAATTTCATTTAATTTCAAACATGTAAAATTTAAAAAAAATATATATATATTTAAAAAAAGAGAATAATCATACAAACAAGCGGACGGCCAGAAAAAAACTAATATTTACATACAATGCTTGATGCCTTGGTTTACATATTCGAAAGGAGTGAGAAGAAGTACAAACTTATTTACTCCCACCCCTTCTCCATAAGTCATTCATTGATAATTAAACAGCTTCCTTATTGAGCTAAACATATGTTCTAATTAATTTTCCTAAACTTGTCTAAATAGAATAATTATTACCTTTTTACAAATTTATTACTCACATATTTATCTTAATCATATTGACTAGTTGTTATCTTTTTGTGTATATATATATATATATATAGAGTACAATACACAGTATCCAACAATGCATATAAAATACAATATAAATTATGATGATTATACATTATTCTTATACACACACACAAACAGATATACTAATGATGTGGCGTCTGAACATCAGCATTGTGTCGGCATCGAGAAACCAATATTGTTCAACTTCGACCCAATACGAACGTCTCTCCCAAACACAGATCGTCTAAATCTTAAAATCACAGTGATGTTTTTCGTCATTCTTTTATTGCCGATGACAAACGAAGTGTTGCCTGTTCCTATTAGCCGTCTAATAGCTTGTGAAAATCCATCCTCAAGTACAAGTAGCAGTGAACATAAGCAGACCAAGTCCTGGACCTAAAGACCTGACTTGTTCACGTCCAGAACACAATCATGATAATGAGTTAGAGTTTTGTGGCCGGTTGTTCTCATCAGTTTCTCCTGTTTTACCTCTTAACATTGACATCTCTCTCACTCAGTCTGTGTGTTTGGACGGAGAGCTCGCCGGCTCGGCCAGTAGCGGCTGTTTTCCAGCCTCTGGACCGGAGCGAGGATAATTAGATTAAAAGCCGCTGAGCGGGCCGCAGTGGGAGGAGGAGGAGGGGTCCGATTCTGAGTCACTGGACGAACAATAGCACACTGGGTTAATAGACCGCCATTATCTCATTAAACTTCCCTCATTTTTTAGCCGTTTAGGAATAATGCAGCAGTTCAGTGGAGCTGCTGCCACACACAGTAAGAAAAGAGGGGATGGTTCGGGGTTAGAGGTACAACCGTTAGTGGAACAGGCAGCAGCTGGACTGGAACTGCAGGATAATAAGTTCTTCTGTTCAGGTTTTGTGCTCACTTTGTGTCAGGGACTGTTTGGAAACAGTGTGGTACTCGTGATGCATTATGTGTCAGAAGATCTCTTACACACTTTCAGTTTGCTTTTAAAACTGAGCCTTCAAAACAACGTAAAGATGATTAAATCACTTTTATTAGTTATTAATCCTTTTGAGCTAGCACGGCCAGATCAAGGTGCTCAAAAATGGGTCACGTTTTTACATCCATACTTAAATGCGAGAGTTGTGCTTTATTAAAAGTTTCACATTGGAGACTCAGTGGATTAAAAACAAAAACAAAAAGACATATTTTTAATTTATTTTTGTTGCATTAGTCTGCAGCTCTTATTGGCCCAGTTGCAAAGGATGCTGATAGTGATATATTTATTAAAGTGATGAAACACAAGCAAGATACAAAAATGCTGCAGATCTTCTTTGAGCTGTTTTTTATTTGTTTTCAGTTGGTTTTGCAGTTTTTTGGTTATAAAAGTCAATGTTTAGCGATGCTGCTTGTTACATCTGTGCAAATTAGCCCTTAAAGGATATTATATTCTATATCCTGATATATTTTCTTATCTTGTGCAATAGAGTAGAGCTGCAAAGATTAATTTATTAGTTGTCAACTATTAAATTAATCGGCAACTATTTTGATAATTTGAGGATTTCTTTAAGAAAAAAAGTCTAAATTCTCTGATTCCAGCTTCTTAAATGTGAATATTTTCTGGTTTCTTTACTCCTCTATGACAGTAAACTGAATATCTTTTGAGTTGTGGACAAAGCAAGACATTTGAGGACGTCATCTTGGACTTTGGGAAACACTGATCGACATGTTTCACCATTTTATAAACCAAACAACTAATCAATTAATCGAGAAAATAACAAATTAGTCAGATGAATCAACAATGAAACTCTGACTCAGTCCAACATACAGCGTCCTGCTGCCACAAATATTCACTAGAGCACCAAATGTGGATTAATCCGCCACCGAAAATAGCCCCCAACAAATGCACTATTTGCTCCTGTTTGAGTAACGTTTGCTAAGAACTGAAAATGAAAATTAAACTAAGTATTTGTGAGGTGTTTTTAAAGATTTCTAAACTAGGAACTTGTCTCCTTTCTGGCTTGAGGGACGAGTTGTTGATTTTTACACATATTGACCGACTGTCCCAGACAATAAGAATGTCAAACTGATTCTCACACTGAGAGCAGTAAACATTATTGAAGATCAATAATAATCCCCAACGAGGTTCATGGGGTTTATCTGGGGAACACAAGCCTCTCGACTGCTTCGGGCCCCGAGTGATGTTTGACCTCTACTCTGTCTTCACTGTGTGTGTTCAGGTGGTCCTATGGGGTGTTGTTGTGGGAGATCTTCACCCTGGGGGGCTCGCCGTACCCAGGGATCCCAGTAGAAGAACTCTTTAAGCTGCTGAAGGAGGGACATCGGATGGACAAACCCGCCAACTGCACCCACGAACTGTAGGTGTCTTTATGAATTATACTTGGTTATATTGTGTAATTATAGCAGGAGGATGCTCAGTGTAGATAAACGTGACCTGAAGCATAGGAAGGAAGGACACCACAGTTCTTGAAAAGTGATTTTTATGTAAATGTTACCAAAGAGTTTATTACATAATGGTAATTTGATCAATCAAATATGTCACTTGTGATCATTTTCTTTCAAGCAATCAAAAACAGACTAGTCCATATACAGTAGACCCAACACAGTTTCACTCCCAATTTGTTAAATACTGCTGCTCGCCGCAGTTTACGCTCGTTACATGCATAGTGTCTCTTTTCAAAATAAACTTCCAATGTAGGTTAACTTAGTTTTTAGGATTACTTACGCCAGGGGGTTTAGAATAAAGTCAAAGGTTTACGAGAAAAATAGTCCTAATATTGCGATAATAAAGTCAATATTCTAAAGTAGTAATTTTACGTGTTATTTTCTTTTTTTTTCGTAAAGTTATGACTTTATTCTCGTAATATTATGACTTTTTTTATTATAAGTTCATTCTGGAAATCTCTGATTTTTTTTCCCTCAATGTGGCCCTAATACTCTCACTGCCCCCTGTATAATGCCCTCACTGCATTATACTTATATACTATATACTTAGACTATAAACTGTGTTACCTTCATCACAATGCTCAAATGTTTTGTGACAGATTTTGTATTTTTTTTTGCCTGAAATGGCTCTTAAAATAAGTCTTTTCACATGGGACACAAACAGCGGTCTTCTGGGTGAAAGTCCTGTGTTTGTTAAAATATAAAGGACCTCAGTGTCTTCTTTTAATAAGATTGTACTCATTCTGTACTCCGATTCAGATGTACTCAATTTACTACTCACAACTTGAATATGAAAGTGTTTTGAACATTGAAAATCTAGATTCAAAAGACCAATAAAACAAAATTCAATACTTAAAAGACTTTAGTTTAACCATTCATTACACTGTTTTGATTACTTTGAGCGATCCATTCACGATCATAAACAGTTAGCAACTCATCTGGGTTTTCTCCTCATGTCTGTGGTTGTCGTATGATGTCCTCCATTACTGTCAGCTGTGGTGAACAGTGTCTTCTTGCAGCTGGAAACACAGCAAAAGAAAATGAAAACTGGTAAAAACCCAAAACTGATGAGCCTTTACTTTAACTTTAACCTTAATTACAGAGCATCAGCATCCAGCTGCACATCAAGTAGACCAGTACGAATCACTGGAAACAGTCCATCTGAGATGTGAGAGGACTTGGATGTAGATTTATATTTCATCTTACTGGATGAGCTGCAGACAAAACTAACCCTTGATGTGGTACGTTTCAGGTACATGATCATGAGGGAGTGCTGGCACGCGGTGCCGTCACAGAGGCCGACCTTCAGACAGCTGGTGGAAGATCACGACCGGGTTTTATCAATGACCTCCACTGATGTAAGTCCCACTGCACAGCAGCTGCTGCTCACTCACAACGTTACCTTTAGTTTCACCTTGGACCGCTCCAACTTTTCACTTTATAAAGACTCACCTGATGGAAAACACTTTTCTTAAAGTTAAAGCATTTAAAGAAACAGCAGTTAGAGCAACTGTATCTTCAGTAATTTGACATATTTCCGACTGAAACAGAATATATTTAGGAGTTTACTCACAAGTGAGATTTAACTCAATTCCTTCAGATTTTATTTGACCGCTAAAGAGTCGACATGTCTTCCTCACCCACATCGTTCAGGAGAAATCAGTAGGTTTGAGCACAACCACATTCTCTGGAAATGTGAACAAAATTTTCGCCAATAAAAATAGTTTTTGAGATCTAAACACACATCTCCTCCTTAAATATAGCTGTGCTAGCTACTGCCCATTACTCTGATGGCCCATTATTCTGATGGCCCATTGTTCCGAAACCTCAGTCGTCTGGAAAATGTCCCAATTGGATTGAAAGCCCATTATACCGAAAACAAACGTCCATTGTTCCAAAGGCCCATTGCTCTGAAAATGCAAACTCTCCATGCAACAAACAGAAGCACATGACCTCATTGGACCTTCACAATTGTTTTCCCTGCTGGCAAAGGCATGACCCGACACTCTTCCTCTTATTACTCGCTGCCTTCATAGGTTGGTTGGTTGGTTAGGTTTAGGAAGGACGAGTGACATTAGTTAGGTTTAGGGTAAGAATTTCAGGGTATGACAACCAGAGGCAGAGTAGGGTGGGTCACCTCATGCCTTCACCATGGTAGGAAAAAAATACCAGGACCGAGAAGCGCTGATGACGTCATTCTGTATAATAATAGCCATGTGCTTCTGTGCGATGCACGGAGAGTTAGTATTTTTTGAGCAATGGACGTTTGTTTTCGGGATAATGGTGTCGGACAACTGGGCTTTGAGTCCAATGGGACATTTTTCGGACTATTGGGGTTGATGGCACGGCGCCTTTCGTACGATGGCCAGAGTTAGCTAGTCACACCATATCATATTTAATTGGATACATTTATATATATATGTATATATAGCGCCAAGTTCAAGATGATACCATGTTTGTTTGTTTTTTACATACATTTAGCATATAACAAGAGAACAATTGACATAGTGATGCAGGATTAAAACAATTTATTTGTATTTCATGGTGGTTTACAGTTTTATGTATTTGCACAAGTTCAAATCAAAGAGTACAATGGACGATAATGTACAGCTCTGTTTATTACCTCTACTTAAATCATATAAGACAATATTAATGTCAAAGAAATATGCAAATTATGTAAGAAAGAAACGTATTAAAATGCAATCGTAAAACAGGTTAAAGTCTGTTTTCTTACTGACATACAAAAAGTGATAAAACAGTAAATCTACATAATTCTTCACTTATTTATGTGACCACAGACAGAAGGGATTTGACTGTGACACCCCCCGGTGTAACCTTTGACCTCTCCTCTGACAGGAGTACCTGGACCTGGCGGTGCCCTTCGAGCAGTACTCGCCCACCTGTCAGGACTCCAACAGCACCTGCTCCTCAGGAGACGATTCGGTGTTCGCCCACGACCCGCTGCCTGACGAGCCCTGTCTTCCCAAACCGCTCCCCAGTAACGGCGTGATTAGGACATAAAACCTGAGCTCGGGGGGGGGGGACGGTTGGACTTTAACCTCCTCTTACAGATTCAAAAACACCTCTCAGTGACTCCTCAAGATATGGAAATGGAAACTCAGCATGCAATACTTCCACAGTGCTTCAGCTCTTCTATTCGTCTTAAACTCTTCCGAGTTTTCTTCCTCCTCCTCCTCCTCATCCTCCTCCTCCTCTTCCTCCCCAAGAGACTCCTTGAAACATTGAAGGATTATTTTTTGCCGTTGAACCATGTTCTTCTTTTCAGAAATGAAATTATATTTTTGTACTCGGGCCAGTCTTTTTGTTACGGACAATCTGTGGGGTGAAACCATTCCGTGCCTACTGGGATAAAAAAAAAAAAAAACTCCTGAGACTGAAAAACAGACAAAGAGGAGTGAATGAAGGGCATTGGTCAGGGACCGGTTGGCGATCCAGTAGGCGAGGACCTCAGATTTTTATCCTCTCGTCTGCACGGAGCTCTCTCAGATCGCGATAGAAGTTTGCGATCTTTAAGAGAATCCGTTGACAAGATACCAGCAAAGCCAGAATCAACTCGATGATGGGACTCGTTCTTCCGAAGACACTCTTTCTCTTTTCCAGAAGACGACGGAGAGGATTACATATTAACGTGTTTGTACGACGCCATCGTCTCGTTTTTAGCATCCCGGAAATTTGTGATAATCATGGAACAAATTCCTCATCAAGCGTGAGGCGAAGTTTCAGGGCCATTCAGTAATTAGTACAATAAGGTTCGGAGTTTTTTTTTTTTTTTTTATGTATCTAGAAAATGATTTATTGTAAATATATAAATGCAAATATGTATCATATTGCTGTTCACAGCCATGTACTTAAAAGACAAAAAACTACGTTTTTTTATTGTTTTAGGATGGAAGCATTGCAATCTAGAAGACACTGTCATGAAAGTGTAAAACATTTAATCATTGATACAGAAAAAGGTTTATTTGAATAATTAACGTGTATATTTGTAAAGATATTTATAGACTTAACATGTGGTTCGAAAGGTCTAGTTTAGGGTTTTAGTACTGTACGCAAAGATTTTTATTTCCTTTTTTTTTTTGTAACTTATTTTACAACAGAACTGTTATTTTTCACAGACTCCTTCTGGTTTTTGATCCATCTTTTTTTTCTTTTCTTTTTTTTTTACAGTTTTAAAAAAATAATAATAAGAATGTATGACAGACGCGAAGATGATTTTTGAGAGCGAGGACTCGACGAAACTGAAGGGGAAGCTGGACGTTTCTCCGCTGAGTTCAAATTCTGGTTTGAATAGTTGACGTTTGCAATATCAAAGCAACGATTAACTCTTGCTGGGCAAGAAATAGCAGCGCTTCGAGATATGAGATATGTACAGAGAGAGAGGCCGTTTAGTGCGACGGACGTACTTAAAGACGTATTGAACATCAACAACAACAACTAGCTGTGAATCATAAAGAGCCTTCAGAGAACCTCAGGAAAAAAATCCTCCTACTGATGTGGTTTCACTGTTCAGTCTGTACTGACACAACTTTAGTGATGACTACGTTTCCCAGAATGCTTTTCAGCGGTCATTAGAGAACATGCGAAGAGAGAACTAGTGTTAGCAACAGATTTTTAATAGTAAATGAACAAAAAGTGAACGTTGTATTTCCAACCCCAAACTTATGTTGCTTTCTATTTTAACTGGAAAATCAAAATTTCAACTGAAACGCGACCTGAAATCGGATTTCCGACTCAGAAAGTCAAACAAATCTTACCAACCCTAACCTCAAAATCCAAGATGCCTGCTAAGCGCATCAACAGTAAAAAAAAAAGCTGTACTAAATATTGTTTATTAGCACTGCTGGGCACTGATGTTGCAGTGCCCAGCATTCTTTGGTTCCTCTGAAAAGCCTCTGAACACCCACACAGGTGTTTCCAGTTATTCTGTCTGATTAGACCTCTGCTCAGGTGGAAGGTGGGTGGAGCTTTGATGGGAATTTATTTCACAAATCTTCATCTACCAATCAGAATGATAAAGGTGTAATGTGTCCCACCTTAACAGGTGCAACAAAGCTAACAGGAGACTCAATCAGTTCGTCTGTAGACGCCCACACAGTCCTGAGCAGAGCTCTAATCAGCCAGATGAACTGAAAACACCTGCGTGGGAGTTCAGAGGCTTTAAAAGCCAACCATGCATGATTGTTGAACGTCACTGGCTCCAGTCTAGAAAGAAGACACAAAATTCTACCGCTGATATATAAGAATAAATTAAATATATCACCGTTTTGTAAACAGTGTTAAAGCCTCTGTAGGTGGATATTTTCTTTTAAAGGTCGCTCTGAAGGCTCCGAACTCTTATATTGTAACAGAAAGGTCACAGGGTCGATGCTAACAAGCTGCGTGCAGTGTCAAAGTGCCCTTGAGCAAAGACACTCAGCGCTTGTGTGCACACTCATGGATAAAAAAACAAAACATCAGCTTGAAGGCAGAAGTGTAAAGCTGTTATGTCCTTGCTCGGGTGTTCCTAAAAAAAAAAAAACCTGCCCGGACGCTTGAGATTTTATCGCTGCTCTATAGTGTTAATACTGAAATGAAGGCATTGCTGTGCGACTTAACAAATCACACAGCAAAAAATAAGAATATATATATATATATCGGTTTGTTAAAGGAGACTCTGAAGTCTGTGGTGGATCCTTAGCTATAGTTTGCAAAAAAACAATTTTAAAAAGTGCCAAATTAGTCTTAAAAGTCTATTTCACCGAGTCCTCCAGATCTCTGAACCAAAATACTGCACTGACGAATGTAGGCGGGCGGAAGGTTACATGTGCAGGGAAGGATCATGGGATTGCCAAATGGATTTCTTCCCCAACCCTTTTTTTATGCAGTTGTGTCTCCAGCTGACCCCAAAAAAAAGCGTTAAAGGGTTGAAATGTTTACAGAGTCTGTTTTTAGCAAAAGTCACAAAAAGGGAAAGCGACGTTCAAGCGGTATCGAAGGGTTCAGAAACACGATTCACTCGCTGCTAAATGGAAACGGTGGCAACTCTTTACTGTGCAATGGCCTTATTCTGGTGTGTGAACTGCATTTGTTGTTATCACCCAACGAGACTGTGTCGGTACTTAATGAAATACCCCCCCACCCCCCCCAATATTTAAAGTACTTAAGAGTGAACAATTTATATTTAATTATATTACTACACTGGGAGATTTTTGTGTTTTTTTTAGCACCAAATTATGTAAGTTTTTATTGGTTTATGCACAGAAACAAGGTCTTTGTAAAGTGAAAGGTTACACCCAGTTATTATATCTGTTTTCAGTACTGTTTTGGCTCGAATCTATGAAGTGCCTGGAATAATTTAGCGAACAAAAAGGAGATTAATTTTGATTTTGAATGTATAATTGCAAAAAAAATAAAAGAAGCAGTTGTCACCATAGAAGCAGGCTATGAAAGTAATAGCATTTTTTATTATTATTTTTCTCGAGTGAACAAGACAGACAAAAAGGCACTTGTGTAAAGGTTGGATGGATCTAATGAAACAGTGTTTTGTTTTATTTATTCTTCCATGCTGGGTAAAAGCTTTCCCTATGGTGAGAGTATTTTTATTCATAGCTATCTGCTTTTCAGTGTTGTTTTTCATTAAAGAGCCAGAACATGATGATGATGTAGAGTAGTCATTTTATTAGATACTGATTCCCCCCCATCAGGCTTTGCTCCTGGCTTAATTTATCCTTTATTTTATTTTTATATGGATGCCCTCCCTGGCCTTTTTTTCTGCATCCTTGTCGAGCTTCTTACTCTGATTCTGACGCTGGCTTCTGTCTCTCTGTTAGATCACTCTTTAAAAGGATGTGTTGTTTTTAACGTGTGTGTTGTTTATGGCAGCAAAAGTAAGCACTGCTTACTGCTTGTTCCATTATAGTAGAAAGAATGGCAACCAAGAACTGAATTTATTGGCTTTTCTTCAGGTTTTCCAAAGCCATTTTGGAAGAATTAGACCGATCTGTCAGTTTGCTGATACATTCTGTTGCTGTCGTATGAAAGTCATGCATCTCCAAAATAATCAGCTAAGAAAAACACACCTGTTTTCTGATTTCTGATATGCATATGTCAGTCTTTTATTTTCTAAATTGTGTAAGGAAATAAAGTATAATCTAAAGCATAGGTTTTCGACGTGGGAAGACCTGTAGACGTACATAAATCTGCTTATAAATCATGAAAAAAGACATCCCTTATAACTCCAGAACTTGCCTTAAAGTAATAGTATGATACTTTTCTGTACATCCATGGGTACTTAGCAAACAAGAACTGTTAATAGCTAATTCGGCATACTTTTGATAATGCCAATTTGCCAAAATTTGAAGAAAAAACAATAAAAAGCTTCAAACTGGTGGCAATTTCCCACATGGCAACAGTTGCTAAGAGACACACTAGCAATTACAGTTTTGAGCTACCGAGTGGCCCACATAACGTTGGTTATATATCATTAGCGATTAAAAAAACAAGTCCCTTTACAACATTAAACTGTTAAATTTGTTTTAGTAAAGTTAGGCGAACTAGCGAACATTCAGAAAGTGGAAGCTTGTGTTATTTTGACACCAAAATTGGAGATAAATACACATTTCATTCGACAGCAACGATACAGTTTTATTCTAGAAATTTGATGGTTATGTATTGTTTCCTTTGCATTGTGCTGCTGCTTATATTTTAGAAAACATAAATCTTGAGTTTCAGAGTCCCATAATAGTCTAAATTCAGTTGACAGGAAAAACAAAATCCTTGGTGAGACTCTGAATACTAATTTGTAATTTAACAGTATTTGTATCAGCAAACTATAATCAGCTTTAATGCAAAACTATCAGTATCAGACTTGAAGATATGAGTCTGATGTGTGTTGCTCCACAGACGCACGTTAAAAACAACAAATGCTTTTAAGAGTGAACCTGTTTTCTTTGCTATTGGATGAATAGTTGGCAGCAGGGAGGGACTCTTACTGTATGTACAGTCACACATCGGCCTCTAACCGCCCGTCGTCTCCACTCCGACTGACTTATTTATTCTCTTTTCTGCTCAATACAAACAAAATCAGGATCTGAAGATGAAACTGGGAGGAGAGGTGGCGTTATCTCGGCTTCCTCTGGTGTCGGAGATACGCACCTTTCCCTCCAGATATATCAAAACTATATATATATATATATATATATATATATCACATGTTTTTGTTTTATGTTATTTTCCAGGTTGGAATGGTTAGCTTTCACACATCCCGTTTTCATTTTCATCACGCAGTTCTAACCCGACAATGTTAGTCCAGATTAATTTATAGTTTGAAATATGCTTTTACGTTGCTGATGTACATGAGTAGAGTTTTATGTAGCTGTGTGAGCTATTTTATAAGAATCTTAGAGAGGAAATGATTTGCGTATACAGTTTATTTCATTTTGCATTCCACATCAGTTTTTTTTTTAGCGAGACAAAATCATGGTTGTCCTTTGATTTTTATTTTTTTTTTTTTTTCTCGAATCCCACATAATTTATTTTTCCTCCCTCTGTATTCATGTTTCTAACATAGAAAGGTGGAACTAACCATTTGGCATTATGTGATTTTTTTTTTTTATTTGTAATTCATAGCTTGTTTGTTGCAATGTACCTGTTTTGATCAAGATGAATCCTCTGTAACATTCCACCACAACAACCCCTCTGGGCAAACATCTCCCACTGGGAGAAAACAACTATTTCACAACTCTCTCTCTCTCTCTCTCTCTCTCTCTCTGTCTCTCTCTCTCTCTGTCTCTGTGCCTGACAAACTATGCTGTCAAAAAAGGTTTTCAATAAACATGTTATAATAGCGTTGGCTGTCACGGCTGTGTCTGTGAACATGTATTTGTTTTTTTCCAAACAGGTCCCGTATAGCAAAAACAAGTCCAACAAAAACAGACTTTGTGATTCATGGTTGAACAAACCAGAAGTTTGGAAGTTTATGTTAATGAAGTGAAACCAAAATACCACCAGAACACACACGACAGAGAGTTTGTTTGCAGAGTGTCTCGGTTTTGTTTTGTCTGAACTCTCTTTGTGAGCACAGTGGCGGATATCGAGGCTTGTTTTCCTCCTACGCAAACTAAACTGTGGGTGAAACTGGATACAAACAAGCTTTGGAACTTGGACGGCACACTGAGTCTACAGACGTGCTCGTGGTTGTGTGAGACTTTACTTAGGCTTTAGCTTTGTGCTTTGAGCTAAATGTTAACATCAGCAGGCTTACATGCTCACAATGACAATGCTGAAACATGCAGATGTTAAGCAGGTATAAGGTTTACTAACGCTTCTTCTGAAATCGCATACTATGCATTACATATCCAATATGTGTACTATCATTCAACGTACTTTTGTGTGAATAAACAGTAGTATATATCTTTTCGGATGCTTACATCATCACTTCCTGAGAGCATCCTTGCCGGTTGGAGACAGTAACCATGGTAACCTGACAACTGTTTGTGAGAACCAAAGTCTGAACTAATTTAAAATACGTCGAGCAAAGTGAAATATTAAACTTACAGTTAAATTAAAGCGTTATTGACGTTACAGAGCTGTCAGTCAACGTCCGTTATGAACGCTGTTGTCACTACCATTGCATTGTGGGATATTTATGCCGCCGTAGTGTCTAGTGTTTGATACTGTAAGATTTCACTAGAAATAGTATGTAATTCACATAATATTGGTTTCATACTAAGGTTTCAGACGTACTAAAAATCGCATTGTTTTAGCGTACTTAATAGCATGTGGGGAATTTTGGAGGCAACCCGAGTTCATTCAACCATCTTAGCCAAGTAAGCCAGCATTCTTACATTTTCTAATTAGCACTAAACACAAAGTACAGCTGAGGCTGATGGGATGTCATTAGTTTTGCAGATATTTAGTCGTATACCAAAGTATTGGACAATCTTGAGCTGGTCTCCTAAACATTCCCAAGTAGTTTTGTTGTTTTCTAACATAACCAAGTCATTTTGTTGTTTTCTAACATAACCAAGTCATTTTTTTATTTTTTTTAAACATAACCAATTAGTTTTATTGTTTACTAAACATAACCAAGTCATTTTGTTGTTTTCTAACATAACCAAGTCATTTTTAAATTTTTTTTTAAACATAACTAAGTAGTTTTATTGCCAAAGTTTTGCTGTTTTGTTTTGTTTCAATTCACAGCTTTAACCACGTGTTAAAAACTGCGACCGTAATCCGGGAGAATGTAGTTTAGTTGTGTGGGAACAGGAGTTGGCTGGGTGCATGAGTTCTTGAAGTCACCATGAGGCTGCCAGGCAACCAGCGGAAGTAAATACATCTGATCGATATTTGCCAAGAAACTTCCTTTTAGCCGAGCTTGTTTATTAATTCAGTAGCTTCATGTAAAGAGGGTTAAATGAACGGCACTTCAAATCAAGTTTCTTATTAGTATTCTTATCAAACTTTAGGCTAAAAAAAAGTGAATAAATGCATTTCCCCAAATTCCCAAATTTTCTGTCAACAGATTTGTTGAAACCAGATTTTTGCAGAGAGATTTCTGCTGGAGAAACTGTGATTTCTTTGCCATGTTGTCAGCCCTTAACTGGGTTTCTAAACCTTTAAGTGTGTGCACATGCATCCAAAGAACCAGTACTTCAGGACATCATGTCAACACATTATCTGATTTCTTAATAATCTGATTTCTTCATCTGATCTGACTACTTGTGTGCATGTGATTCAATGATTCAAGATAGTATTGACATGTCAAATTTATATTTTAAATGTTAAAGGTATTACATAAAGACATGCATAAAGAATGCAGTGAGGGAAAAGTAAACTGGACGTAGAGATCATTAAACGAGCTACAACTCTAAATCAAAGCGGTATTCTCCTTTAACTTGCAGCAGGAAATGCGGGCAGCACAGATTTCTGCCCCCAGTTCCTGTTGATTCTGTCACACAGTGAACAAATTAGCCTCTCATAGCATCTTAACTGCTCTTTAATCACGGAAAGTCTTTGCCCCTCTGTCTTTGTTTGCTGAGTACAGTTCCACGCCCTCCCTCGCCGCCTCGCTGGCTGCCGCTCAGTAAACGGCTGGTAGGAGGGGAAGGAGCAGGCTGGCAGGCGGGCGAGGGGACGGGAGGGGAGGCTGGGGGGGTATCTGTGGGGGGGGTACTGAAGCCACTCGGCCCGGGTGGGAGGGCAAAGCTGGACAGTGACAGAGGGAGAGAGAGAGGGGTCTATGTATTCAGGCTTTTGGCCCTCAGCCCGTCTCAAGTGCGTCCTGAGGGGAACATCCTGCCCCTCGTTGGAACTTCCTCGGCCGGCTGAAGTGCTCCATTCACGGAGGTCTTGTGAGGGGGGCTTGTTTTCGCTGCTAAATGGATGTTTCTGTTTCAGAGGTGTTTGCGCTGGTGGACGCTTTCCATTCCTCCCTCCTCCTCCTCCTCCTCCTCTCTCCTTCCCATTCCCTCTTTTTCTCCTCCTCCTTTCCCCCCGATCTTCCTCCCCTACTCCCCTCTCTCTGCTAACCATTGGCTGCCGGTCATCAAACCCACTCTCACTCTTCAGGCTGCTGTGCGACCTTTAAACCACCTCTCACCGGGCTGACCAGAGGAGGAGGAAGAGGAGGAGGAGGAGCTGGAGAGGAGGAGGTGTGGCTGTACACTAGCTATAAAGTGATGAGTTAGTGATACATCGAGATTGGGGATCATTTCCAATTTACAACAAGCAAAGATGACAGACCGAAAATTCTGAATAGATTTCTTTGGAAAACTCTTCACAGCACACGATGAAGCTTATTAATCAACCTGCCACATCTCTTTATCCTGTTTACCGATGTAAACAATGCAACATTTTCCAATTGTACAATGATAAGAAACAAACTAAATGAAGACTTGTAGCAAGCCGACCTCCCGTCAAAATATGACTTTGTACCTTTCAAGAATGTGAAAGCAAACATAACTTCTAGTTAATCAGATGTAGATACTGTTGTCTGGTTAATGTGCTCTCTGTAAGTCGGTGTCTGTTCTCAGTCAAAGAAGGAAGAGAGCCATCACTCTATAACATTACTCTACGACTGTGGGTGGACTGTATGTTTCTGTATTTCAACAAGACAAACAGAATGGCCACTCTTCTCTTGGGAATTGATCCAGCTGTTCATGTACATTTCATGAGAACCTCCCAAATAAATGACCATGTTTACATAGATTCTAATATTCCACTATTATTCTGAATATCACAATATTGGGAATTTATTACGGGTCATGTAAACAGCATATTCTGTGTGGATATTCTGGAGTATTTTCAGATTAAGACATGTGTGATGTGCTGATATTATTCAGGTTTTAGGAGCATTCTTTGGACATGTATACGGCACATTCACGTATGCGTCTCAATTTGGGGTTTTACGGCAGTTTGTGACGCACGGCCTCTCGCCTGTTTATGTCTAGCTCTGTGCGTTGAACACAAACCAACTAGCTGACAGTTTGCAGAGATGCACGCCCAAAAAAAAGTCCACATCTGTGGTCAGAAGGAGAAACACACCTACTTTAAATATTATGAAAGACGTGGATATCAACAGGTTTTTGGATATGTGCAAATATCACAACGCCAACCTTTTCTAGAAGGTGGTTGAAGGAATGAAAGAGGGAGGCTGTGTTACGATACCAGTTATGTTAATCAGTGTATGAACGGCTGCACGTAAACGGGAATATTAGTTGGATATTTATTTTCATTTGGCATGTAAACAGCTTAGTTGGAATATCGTCTTTTTCGGAATAAGGGCAAAAAACTGAATATTTTTTCATTGTTTCTGCTTCTGATCAGAATCACCTTTACACATACATGGAATTTGACTCCGTTTTTTTGCCAGTCAAATTCTTTATAACATCAACAAGTTAAGATTCTCAACTAAAATAAATCTGGGGGCATTTCACCAAATTTGCAACCAGCAAACTGCAATTTGCAACGTGAGATAATTTCCTCTCCTGTTCATTTTTACATGTTTCACTTATTAAAACACTTGTGAGCATGTGTTAGCATGGCCAGTCTCAGATCAGGGACATAGTTTTAGTTTTGGTTATTATCCTTTCTTAAATTCCTGGTGTGTCTGTGGCACAACAGTGCACAGCTCCACGCCACTGTAGTAAACAAACAATAAAGTTGCAGATTAGCTGGCTAGTCGTCGTTCTAGCTCGGCTGACCCTGGCTGTCATATGAGTGTTGCCTGAAAAGTCGTAGTGGTCCATCAGGAGTCTCCTCTTTCTAAGCACCCCTACTGTTATACTGACTGAAAGGCAAGATTTCAGAAAATAAAAAAGGACTTTGGTTCTCTGTAACATGTATTATTTATTTCCTGTCTTCCCAGTGATAAGAAAGTTGTATTTTGCAGCTGCTGAGTACACTGTGCTCAGAAACAGAAGAGCAGAAAGTGACCCAGAGTCCAGGAGGAAAGTTTTCTAGAAGCTTCTCATGACTCCAGACGGGCCGAGCTGAGGGGGCCTCACTCGCTGAAAAAGCTCAGCCATTTTTATCGCCGTCTGGCTTCATGTGCTGCCAAGAAGCACTTTAATTGTTTCCCATTCAGTCAAAGCCGCAAGGCTCCGAGCGTTCCAGTACATACAAACTATCAGCCTTTTTTTATGCAGACAACTGAAAATAATTGCGAGTTTCAGCCAGGCTTTGAAAACGCAGCTTTATGTGTTTTGCACAGTTTTAAGTTATTTTGGTGAGTCAACAGTCGGGAGGGAAAAGATGGCTGCGGAGCGGCCGGACTGGTTGTCTCATCAGGAGGTTTTACTGTCTTTAGTTACACCGCCATTGTGCTAATGTGGTAGTAATAGTGTGTGTGTCAGTGAAAGTGTGTCTGAATGTGTGTGGATCTGTGTGGGTCAGAGGTTTGAAGCATCTATTTGTGTGTGAGTGTGTGTAGGCGTGGGAGTGTGTGTGTGTGTGTGTGTGTGTGTGTGTGTGTGTGTGTGTGTGTGTGTGTGTGTGTGTGTGCGCGTACTAAGTTCCTGAAACTGGACCTTGGTATGTTGTCACTGTAAGTGTGCCAAATCAGCGATTAACCGCGCTCCCTCTGAGACAGGCGTGTAGCCGAGTGACGTTCAGGAACAGGTGCGTGTAAAACAATCCGGTTTTCAGCGCTCCTTGGAGAACTCCGGTCTCCCTCTGAGCTTCAGGAATAGACCTGATGATAGTTTAGGGACCAACATAGGTTTGTTTGCTGCTTAGGTTGTGGATGCCCCTCTGACAGCGGGGCTCTTCTCGGGTGTCGGTCAGAGAAGCAACAGTTGGTTTATCGATGTTATTCAAGCAAAAATACTCTGTGTGATGATTTGCAAATAAATGAAGTTCAGTTAAAGGTTTATTTAAATGAAGATGAAGACTCACTGTGCAGCTGAACATAATTTATGAGGACAATAAGAAAAGAAAAACAAAGGAAAAGATCCTCAAACTGCATCGACAGGAAATCCTTTTATGGAGAAAATGCATTGCAGTCCCGCCCACACTGTTTGATTGACAGCTGATATCTCAGTGCAGCAACTCCACAGCAGGGAAGGAGACAAAATACTGTATAAAAGAGAGGAAACTTTATTGCATTTATTACAGTTTTTCATACCAGTAGATGAATGATGCATGCCTAAATACTGTATATAACACACACATTTCCAGATACTCCTCGTCTCTCTCGCTTTGTGTTCACAGCGGGGTTTCTACTGTAACTGATTTCACAGCGTTTGTATTTCTGGACACCAGAAGTAGCACATAAAACTCTTTGACTCTGCAGCCAAGAGCAGATCACTGTCAAACCGCTGGACGCGACTTCAAAACATGACGCGGTTGGACGTAACCCCGACTGTACAAATAAGTTTCACACCACCTGAAACTCTACTGTGCATGAAAAGCTCTTTACTGTTTTAAAACAGTGCTGATGGTGGGGGGGCGGGGGGGCGTTTTCAGGGCTTGTTGGTTAAAAATGGTTTTGTTTAAGCTTTTTAATGGAGGGGGTTCAACCCTGCTATCTATTGCCTCATTTCCACGTCATGGTTCAGCTCAACTTGACTCTACTCACTTTTGGTACCAGGACCTTTTCTCTATTTTCTTTTCCCCTGTGAATAGCACCCCCCCAGTGCAGGCGGGATTCTCAGCTGATCGCCATAGCAACGTCATGTGAAACTACCGTGACATCATCTTCAATGTGACGCTCATTGAATCCTTCACCTAACAGAGAAATATCTGCACTTTGATAATTGTACGTCGTAGTTTTGCAGGCTGCCCTTTTTTATAAAATTAATAAAATGTGGTCGCTATTGACGGTAGCTTGGCTATTTAAAAATGCCGGGTTTGTGCGGGATGCCCTGTGACGCACTAGTGACGACTCTCTCTGACCAATCACTGGTCTGCAGTGTTTTAACACGCTTGGAACCTCGACCAAGGTGGCTCCAAAAAAAAGTACCTGGTACTATCCACAATGTTTGCTGATGGAAAGCCAAAAAAAGAGCGAGTCAAACTCACACCAGGCAGCGGCAGAGTGTGGCTCGACGCCATAATTACATTTTTCTGCGGCTGGGACGCGTGTTCATGTGTTTCAGGCGCGAAGAAATTGTTGTAACGTACATCAACGCCTCCCAGGACTCACAGGATCTGTCTACCGATTGGCAGCGGGTTCTCTCTGGTCGCACTTTGCCGCTAAAAGTTAAACTTTTCCCAACTTTTAGTTTGGCCGCACTTCAACACGGAATCAAACGGCCGCAGCTCGCTGAGTTCGGGAGCAGCCGCCGCGGCTTTCCATAGACATTGCATATCACTATGCCGTTGCTTTGGTGTGAATTCGGTTTTAAAAAAGGAGACAGAAACGCTCAGTAGAGCTGAAGAGTTTGGTGCTAATGCTCAGTGGGTTTGTCACTACAAGCAACCCTTTCACATTTCACTGAGTCATTTGACTTAACAGTAGGATGAATGCTTAAGTAATTGTTAATGTAAAGTTACCAAGAGGTTGTGGACTGAGTCAATCATGAAAAAGAAACCTAATTCCAATGTTGAAAAACTCCTAAACTCCTGGCCAGATACTGTGTGAAGTGGCCGGGCTTGTCGGATCATTGGTTTTCAAAATGTTTGAAAAAGTGTCAGACACATCCCCCAAAAAGGGTGTGGAGGGGACGAGGTCACTATGCTTCAAGTAGAGTTATCCAACAACCACTTAACTTGAAGCATAATGACCCCTCAAGCAGCAAACCCCGCCCCCCTGGCAACCGACGGTGCTTAAAACAAGCCCTATGAATTATTAGAAGAGCACTGTTTGACCCCAGTCTGCGCTGCAGCAGGGTGGCTGCTCCCTTTCCCTCCTCCGTCGTCCTCCTTGGAGAGATTAGGAATACCATCGGCGGCCAGGACTCCCTCCGCCATTCCCATTTATGGAACATCTGTTCCATCTCTCTGGCCTCGTCTCTAATTGCTGGATTAGAGGGTGACGGGAAGGCCCTGGTTGTTGAGAGTCGTCTCTGAGCTGTTTTGACATGTTCACCCATGATGTGCGATCATGAGGGAAAAATGTCAGTGTAGGTCATGGTATCTCCGTGTTCAATAGCTTTTTACAGGATGATTCAAGGGAGAGGAGGGCACGGTGTGTTTACGATTCCCTCTGGTGGTTTTCTGAAGCCGTGATTTACAGAAAGAGAGGTCATGAAAACAAATCATAACTCCCCGTGTGCAGCGTGAACTATAATAAGTGTCTTATGAGTACATGACATTTCCATCTATAGTGTTGCTTCAACATTTTCATACAAAATGTTATGGTTTTTCAGCAGCACAGCACCCAGCAACAGAGACCATGAATATTCATGTGACTGTGGGATCATCATGTACGATGGAGTGTGTGTTACTACAGTTTTACTAACTAGATGTTTAAAATAGTTGTTTAACATATGCAAGAATTACAATCAGAGATAAACACAGAGACTGGAGGCGAGAGCAAACATACCATCTGATGTGCAATCATTTGAATACATTAATATTAATGCAAAACTGTTACAGAACTATAGATAAAATCCTCTATTATTGCTTGTTGTTGTGTTTTTTCTCGGTGTTGCAGCTGCCCGGTGCATTTCTGTGGTAAATTACTGGATAATGACAATCTGGTTCCTTTCTTCGCCAATCTCTCATCGATACATACTGGTTACTAATTAAGGCACAACATGTTTGTTATATTCATGTTCTTTTACACGACCTGTCTAGGGTGTACCCCGGCTTCTCCCGATGTCAGCTGGGATCCTCCTGTTATAGCAAAATATTCAGCTCAGTGTTACACAAACAGAGATGGAAACAAACCCACTAATGCACCAAATGTTAAAGGCGTTAAAGTTAATACAAGGAGTTTTTAACTTACTCAATTTAATACTGATGCCTATATTACCTACATAACCAGATCATTAGTGAGAAGATTGACTTTTTCTATGAAGTTATTCTTGTTGCTTGTCGATTCCCTGCAAAATCTGATGAAATGATTTACCAGAAGACGGTATGTTCTGTGGTTGTGGCTGTTGCTGGGGCAGGATCAGCAAAGAGAAAAAGAATTGACCGGAGAACAAAGAAAAGCTAAAAGGGACAGTGATACAGCACAAACAAGAGTCAACCTTGGTCGGTCATTCAACAGTTTTACGGGATTTGAAAGGATTCAAAACCAATCCTGAATTGGCAAGACCCCTCCGCTTTGCGTCGAGTGCCGTATCGCCCTGTCAGGGTTTATTTCACAACAATGACCGGCTCGCTGTTCATTCCCTTACTTTTCGACCAAAGCAAGCACCGCAAAGCTTTTATGTGATCATGAGCATGATGACCAGGATGCACCAGGCAATCGACAGTATAGTTTGTACTATAAAGCTGAGAGGGTATAGAGCACCGAACTGAGTAAACCTATTTATGACCAAGTTGCGCCTTTCTTTTACTTTCTTCCAAAACAAATGCACGCACTCGCCAAATCAAGATCTTTACGACACAAGACAGTGATGCTCATGGAAAACACTTCCTCTTTTGTCCACAGGGACAACCAAAATCCTCGCAAGTTCCTTGTAGTTGCTTTAACGTGGGTCCTGCATTATAACCTCCACCTTGTCCTCCTGTCTTATAGAGGGCACTGTGTCAACATTTCAACCGTGCATATTCCCAAACAATGTGTTTAAAGTAATTACAACAAACAGGAGACTATTGAGGGGTAATGTTAGTTCCTGAGCGCACTGAAGAATTAAAAGAGTTGTCAGTTGATAGTAAAGAATAACGAGGACTGAGACTCAAAGCAACAACTTTCAGCACTTCAGTTTAACCGCTGAGTCTACTGCTAATAATCAAATAAATCACTAACTGATAAAAGTGTCGGAGTGGTAGTTTCCCAACCTGAGGCGCCGGATCGCAAACACACCGCAAAACCTGAAAAACAAGATCACAACAACAAACCGAGTGCCCTCGCAGGTCGATCGGTAGATAAGAAAGAAAGAACAGGAACATTTAAAGCTGCACTTTAACTGGAACAGAATGTGATTTTGTCTTTCGTATAGCAATGCTCCACAAATGGAGCGAGACTCAAAGGCATCATTGTTTAGTTTATTTGCCATGAAATTAGGAGTCATTAAGGCCATTAAGGCTGGGCAAAATGGTTCCACATGCGAAAACCGTCCTCCATCTCACGTTCAAGGTAAACAACAAAAGAAAGACCTCTCTCTCTCTCTCTCTCTCTCTCTCTCTCTCTCTCTCTCTCTCTCTCTCTCTCTCTCTCTCTCTCTCTCTCTCTCTCTCTCTCTCGTGCCCCGACTCTTTTATTTTTATAACCTTAAGCTAGCTGCAGGTAGCCCCACTGAGAGTACAAATCTCCCACTCACGTCTGACCTAGAAAGTAGCATCAATGACAAACTTAACAACGTTCATCACCAACAATACATCTCTCTCTCTCACCACACATTTCACAGTATTGTTTGACCTTGCAGAGAGTTTTTGATCATGCACACACACACCCACACACACACACACACACACACACACACATACACATACACACACTTCCTCCTCCTGTGTTTGTCAGCCAGAAATGAACATGACTGATGACACCGAGGTAACACAACGCTACCGATGTGGAATTTAAAGCGGGCCTGTGAAACTTAGCTGCTACCGTCAAGACTGAGCTCATGCGGACCGCGTGCACAGCGTCGGGCACGCGGAGATGGAGGGAAGGTGTGAACAGGAAGTTCACGGCCGCCGCAGACCGAGACGGAGGATATTTTCACAGAGGCTGACGAACGATGACGTCATCAGGTTAAATCGCAGGACCTCGGCGTTGTTGACTGTCATGTGGGATACGTTACTCACAAAACGAAAAGGAGAGATCTGGAAAAATAGGCGTCACAACATCTTATTTGTGATCTTACTCACATTCATGTCCTTCAGACATCATTATTATTGTGTGATCTGTAAGCATGGAGAAAAATATGAAAAGTTATGTATGATTAAAAAAAATAAAAAAACTGAGGGTACAGGAAGTCAAAATGATACGATGCAAAGTCAAAATGACGTACTCATTGGTAAGACTGGTAAAACTCACTTGACTTACACAGATGTGTCATCATTTTGATTTAGAAACAAACTTGACTTACCAATGTTGACAATTTTTAATTATTATCTCAGCGGCAAAGTGCGGCCTGCGGCGAGCTGCCATGCAATGTCTATGAAAAGCTGTGGCGGCCGCTCCCGAGCTCAGCTGGTGGTTTGATTCTGCAGCGAAGTGCGGCCGAACTAAAGTTGGGAAGACTTTAAAGTGGCTATATGTAAGAATCAGAAATTGCTTAACAGTGACACCTGTGGGGTATTTTTGTGCTTCCGTGGAGTTTGTGTTGGAGTCTGAGTTGTGGTGGAGGCCGGTCGTTTATTGGCGTTATCGGACTCCATTTCTAACCGACCGTTAGCTATCGTTGCACACTGTTAGCCCTGTAAGCGGAGCGCGTATGGCGTCACATCCGTTGGAATATCCCCTGAAAAAACAGCCCGCATTCTTCACATTAAAAGCAATCTACATGCTGATAAAGGAAAGATTAGATTAGGTTACAACCTATTCACACATTGTCAATAATAAAACTCTTTAAAATGTTTATACATGTAAAAACTTACATACAGTCCCTTTAACTTTAAATGTTGAAGTGCGAACCAATCGGTAAACAGATCCTGTGACATGTTGAGCGATGTTACAAAGAATTTCTTCCCACCTGAAACACATGAACACGCCTCCCCGGCCGCAGAAATATGTGATTAATGTGGCGAGCAGCACTTTGGCGCTGCCTGGTGTGAATTCTACGTGAGAGTTTCCGGCTCTGGCTCGTCAATTTCCTTTTTTGCTTGAATGGTTATGAAAGAATTGTGCTTGTTTTCACTTTAGTGTGCTAAATGGTCATACTTTATTAGGTTGCTCATGGAGGGATTTAATGTAAGATGATGTTTATAGTAAAATCAGGCGCAGTGATGCGGCAGTTTGAAACATTTCACATTAAGCTTGTGTTCCTGTTCCAGCAGCCGCCCATCTTTATGTAGTCGGCCTATAATTAATACCTCTAAGGATGACTTCCTCTGCCATCATGGGACCAAACTACATAATAAATATCTAACCTGAGCTGCATGAAACACAATAGAAATCCATTCAGCACCACCAGCATTGGTTCAACACAATACAGTACGTGTAGGCCCGTCCAGAGCCTCCCTGCTACCGTTCATACTTATTATTCAGTATTATTCCGGTTAAGCTGTCAGACCTTTACATGAACCTTTCATACTGTGGGATTGAGTTTCCCTCTTGTCAAAAAAAAAGTTAATAGAATATTCCCGTCTGCTCCCGAGTCGTCTTCTCCATAAAGTATATGAAAGGGTTGTGCTGCCGGCTCCCTCTGCGACTGAGGCTTCCTCTAATAGCCTACAGGGGAAATAAATGAGGATTCCCGTGGCAGCAGTGATCGTGGGTTCTGCCGTTTTATTGACATCCAAATCTACCTATGACCCATAATTAAATTATGAGCTTAGCAAGGTTATTCAGAGCTATATGACATTTATATGCATTGATCCAAACCCGGCTGCGTCCGTGCATACAAATGAAATATCTCTCAAAGCAAGGATAATAGATCTATGTTCTTTAGAAATAATAATTTACTTAAATGGTCCTTTACTTGTCCCGTAAGACTAATAATTGCGAGTAACCATGCAGGTTAAGAAGTGATCGCTGTGTGCATGTAGCTGCTGTCTCCTGGGCTGTCAGCGTGTGATGGATGAGCTGTGAGGGAGATGAAACGCTCCTCAGTGTGCAGTGACAGGTGAGTCCAGCGGCTCTGTGCTCCACGCTGCATCTCTATCCGTCTCCAGACGGCACCGGGGCCCTTCGTCAAGGAGCCGGACTACAAAGCCCCCTTCAGGTCTCCATTGTTCTCCGCAATCAATATGGAGTTACCGCGGTGGAAAGCACCGCTAGCACTGTTAGGGGAGTTCAATTAAAACGATGGGGAGATATAGTGCATCATGGTAGAGTGCTTTTATAGCTATAGTATGGATACAACATATACTCAGAGTTGTATACATAGTGATCCTATATTTATGGCTGGTTTTATACTTTCCATCATTCTTTTCAGTCAGAGAGTGCAGATGTCTCCATAGTGGTTGTTGTTTCAAAGATCTGCAGTGTTATTGTGATTATAGAGGTCTGAGAAGTGAAGCCAATGCTGAAGTGCCTTAAACCTGCATTCTTTCTAACAGCCAGCAGGGGGCGACTCCTCCGGTTGCTAAAAGAAGTCTGATTGTATAGAAGTCTATGAGAAAATGAGCCTACTTCTCACTTGATTTATTACCTCAGTAAACATTGTAAACATGAGTTTATGGTCTCAATCTCTAGTTTCAAGTCTTCTTCAATACAGCATGATGTTCATTTAGTAAATTATGGTCCCATTTAGAGTCAAATAGACCATAAAGCAGGGTTCGTCTTACAACTTTAACCCTTTCACAGTGTTTTCAGTTCATAATTATAACCTTTTTGGTTGCCTAAAAACGTTTTATTCAGTGTTTAGAGTTGTGCTTAGCTCCACCCTCTCGTGTCACTTCTGGTTGCAAAAATCCAAGATGCCGAACTCAAGGCTACATAACTGTAGTCCACAAACCAATGGGTGACGTCACGGTGACTACGTCCACTTCTTATTCACAGTCTATCATAGAGTATTTGGGGAAGTTTCATATACTCCCCATTCTTCTTGTTTTCCGACATTATTGTCTGTCAAAGCAGAACGAAATAAACTCGACGTATCTTCCAGCCCAGTCGCACAGTAGATCGTGAAAATTGAATGTATTGATTCATGCACATAGACACAAATTTAACTTTTTTTGTTATGATGCTCAGTACGAAATCTATTCGTATGTAAACTACGTAATTGTGAACCAGGTAGTATAAAGAGCGAGAAACGCCGCATAAGTGGGAGGCTGGACTTTCGCCCAGGAGACCGGTGTTTGTGTCCCGTGTGAAACCAGAACGTCAACGTTGATTTATGTAACTTCCATACTTAAATTACGTCACTTCCTGAGTTATTTTAACCCAAACCACAAACTTTTCCTAAAGTTATCTAAGTAGTCTTTGTCACGTAACTTCCGTACTTAATTTACACCACTTCCGGTGTTATTTTAACCCAAACCGCGATCTTTTCCTAAACCTAACTAAGTAGTTTTATTATGAAAAGACTGGAGCAGAATTTGTTGCTCATCATTCATAGGAAAACACACAAAAATGACGTTGTTGAAAGTATTTCATGAACTGCCCTGAGACTGCGTTGTATCTTCTTTATTGAAACATCAGTCAGAGGTTCCAGGTTTCTCCGCGTTTAATGTATTCAAAGATTGCAGCTTGTTTTGTAGTCTAGTGTTTTATAGTGATTACAGTGTATGAAGTACTCTGGAGTGCCATCATTCATGTCTTTTCAACATGAAAACGCAAACAAAAGCACATAATGGATCTTTTGTTCCATTCACTATCAGAGGTGTGCAGCTAGTGCAGTTCATCCATGGTGTAAACATATCATTACATGCTCTCATATGTACATCTATAGTTTGTATTTTGGGAGTAAAAGCACGGCAAAATAAAAGCACCCAAATCTTGTACTTCTTTAACACTCGACAACAGAGGCTGCATGTCTGCCCTACATGTGATATAAATACTGTATATTGTTACATACACTCCTATATCTGTGTTTACTTACATCATGTCAAAAGGCAGAAAAAGCATATACATGTCATCCTTCTTTTTCTGTAAACAGCAGAGGCTGCACAGCTGTGGTGTGCATAATTACACAGTACATATATGCATATAGCTATTATAAGCTCACATTCATGCAAACATTTACAGTGTGGTGTTCTTCATGTATTTAAGGCAGAGCAAAGTAAAAGCTCAGCGATGTTTCTGTTTTCTTAGTTGTATTTAACAACAAAGCCTGTGACTGTGGTTTATTGCCTGACCTTCATATGGCCTAAATACGGTACAGTAATACATGCACTCATACAGCTGGTAGGGCAGCCCAGTCTGCAGAAATTTTTTTTGGCATTGTACGTTTCTGCAAAAAACAGATACGTTGAAAGTGGCTGTTTTTGCATTCGGTCAGAGCCAGTGACGTAGTATATTGAGCAGGAGTTATTGAAAGTTACGTGGTATAATAACGAGTTTAACAAGCGAGGAAGTCCACGAAGGCTGGGTGGGATTGGTGGTGGATGGGTCAAACAAACACAGGACTTTCACAAAGTTCGTGTCTCGTGTGAAACCAATAAAAAAAACTATGAATGGCACAACATTTCAAAGACATTCCGTGTGTCATGAGAACGCATTTTAGCCTTTTCGCGTGTCACAACAAAACTGCAGTAACTTTGGGACCCACACAGCATTCTCCTGGTTGAAAGTCCTGTGTCTGTTGGACCCATCCACCTTCCAACCCACCATAAGTAGTCGTTCTCACATTTTATTCTACGTCACTACCTCTGAGCGTAGCGTTTTCACGCAGATGCGTTTTCATTGCAGTCAACACAGACAACATGGTGTACAAATGACACGCCAAAAGCAAGAAAGACGTTTTTTATTGCAAATTACCGTGTCATTTATATGTAATTTAGTGCGACCAGACTGGTTATTGCATTAACCATGATGCTTTTTCTAACCTTTACCAAGTAGTTTTGTTGCCTAAATCTAACCCATCGTTTTACAACGTTAACCACATGGCATTTTGCATTTCTGCAGACGTGATACGAGGCTGATATTAAAAGTATTTTTTGGTTTAGAAATGTCGACATTCAACGTATCCTGCAGTTTGCAGAAACGTACAATGCAAGGTCTACGCATCCCTGAGCTCGCCACAGCGGCTGACCCTGCATCCTGACCCCTCTAAATAAATGCACATATGAAGTATAAAGTTTCAGCTGACTTGTTCTCTCTTCTCTTCACAGCTGCCTGGTAAACTGGAGCAAAGCAGAGACACAGAGGTCTCGTACTTTATACATTTCTTCTCAACAACAGTCTCTCTTGTTGAAAGAAACCGCAGGCTGTGGTTTAAAGTATAATCACATACTCTAGTATGTACATTGTGTAATTATAGTATCGCATGCAGCCATGTTGCAGTATGTTTTCCTACATCACGCCAAAGAAGAGCCAAATAAAATCACAGAAATCTCCCGCTCTCTCCTTTTAGAGAAGAAGCCACAACTGTGGCTCCGAGCATAGTTTCTATATGGTGTAACTGTATAAAGTTATACATATAGACTGTGTCTTTGTAGGCATTTAAAGGAGAGCAAAATAAAATCCCATATTTTCTCTCTCAGGCTGCAACTGATTAGTATAATTATATAGTAGATCCGTGCATCCATCCATCTGTTTATCCCAGTCAGGGTCAGCGAGGGCTGAAGCCAGAAAGTACAAACATACATTCAATTATAGTTCAGTGTAGTCAGAACGTGGTGGGACAGTGATATGTTTTCTTTTGGTGCTATTTGAACAAAGAGGACGGAGATTAAAGTGCTGACTGTCAGCTTTAATTTAAGAGTGTCTGCATCTATATTGGGTGACCTCTTTATCACATAAAGCCCTTTTTATACACTGTATAGCACATGTTTAGATTTAACATGCTATTTTAGACCATCTATAGTCGATTGTTCTATTTGTCTTTAAATGTTGTTTTTGTCCTTTTATATTTTGTCTTTATGTATTCAGCCTACTGCAAAAACATAAAATCTTCTCAAATATATTTGTCAAATTACTAATCAAAACATCTCATAACACTTAATGGGGTGGCGGTGGTTCAGAGGTAGAACGGGTCACCCACCAATCGGAAGGTCGACGGTTTGATCCCCGGCTCCTCCAGACCGCCGTCGAAGTGTCCTCGAACAAGATACTTAACCCCAAATTGCTCCTGAAGGCTGTGCCGCTGGTGTGTGAATGAGTATTTAGATTAGATCCTGATGAGCAGGTTGGCACCTTGCATGGCAGCAGACCTCAGATCAGCTCTGACTGCTTGTTTTCCTCCGGTCTGTGGAATCTTGCAGATGCCATAGGAGCACCGGAGGACACCGTGGAACATGATTTTTTTCAGGTAAACTTTTTTTAATCATATTTGCTCCAATCTCGCCTACTTCAGCTTTAAGTGAAAAAATAGTACTTTTGAGCATTACAGGCTCATCATGCAACATATTCTTATACAAAATACATATTCCTCCTTTTCCATCCTTTTTCCAACGAATGTCCAGCAACAATTTGCGTTTGTTACATGCATACAGTCTTTCAAAATAAACTTCCATCTTCACAGGAGACAACTTGGTTAGGTTTAGGAAAAGAGCGTGGTTTGGGTTAAAATAACTACGGAAGTTACGTAACTTAAGTACGGAAGTTACGTGACAAATAAATCAACTCTGACTTCTGGTTTCACGCAGAACACAAACACCGGTGGCTTACATATGAATTGATTTCGTGCTGACCATCACGAAAAAAAATGAAATTCGTGTTTATGTAAATTAATCAATACATTCAAATGTTTGACTATTTCACAAACTACTGTGCGACTGGGCTGAAATATTACATCTTATTTCAAGAAAGCAAATTTTCATTTGCTCCATTGGCAGACTTTTTTTTACTCATTTCAAGCAAAAACACCAAGCCTTTCACATCATACTGTTTTAAAATATGATCAAAAATATTTAATCTATTTTCCCCACATTGTCTCAAAAATGGCCAAACACAGAAATCCCAGTAATCGTGTTGCTTCCACTCGTCAGCCAGAGACTGAGACGGTCCATCCCAGCCAGAGGCTTTATTGTGCTGTGAGTGTGACACTGAGCTCAGCCAGCCAACTAACCCCCCCATACACACACACACACACATCCTCCACCAGCAGCACCACCGCTGGCTCTGGACCGGCTTGTTTGGGCTGGAAGCGGGGAGGCCCGGCAGCTTCGGGCCGGGCCGGGTCAAAGGAGCGCGGCGGGAGGACGGCCAGCTCTGGCGGCTGCTGTCCCTCTCCAAGACAACTGTTGACGGGTCCAGAGAGGCCCAACTGGGCCGGGGCCGGGCGCGCTCAATGGTTCCCATTGACGAAGCACTTCCTGGAGGCAGCAGCGCACAGAGGAATAAGTAGAGGAGGAGAAGACGACGCAAGAAAAGGAGAGGAAGAGAAGATGGAGGGCGGAAAGAGAGCGGGGGAGGAGGAGGAGAGGGATGTCAGAAAGGACAAAACGAGGAAAGCTGGAGGAGAAGAAGGAGAAGAGTTAGGATCTATGAGGAGGACAAGAGAGGAGATGAGGATAGAAGAGAAGAGGAGATTGATAAAGAGGAGAGATGAAAAGACAAAGAAGGGGTGAGATATGGAGGCAAAAAATGGAAAGAAAAACACTGAAGAGAGGATGAGGAGGACAATGTGGAGTAAAAGAATGGAGGTGTTTTGAGCTAATTGCTAACATCATGCTCACAATGACAATGCCAACTGCAATGTTGACCTTCTTAGTGTAGCATGTTTGCATGCTAAGATTTGCTAATTAGCACTTAACACGAGTACAGCTGAGGCTGATGGGAAGTCACTAGAACTGCAAATATTTGGTCATAAACCAAAGTATTGGACAAACTACATTTTTGGCCTGATGATGGCGGTAGAGGAAAAGTCAGAGGATCACCAAAGTTATTACGGTAACTGGCGACAAACCAATCATGTGATCACTGATTGACAAAACAAGAACCAACTGCTTCCAACATGGAGACATATGTAATTCATATTTTGTATAACATTGCTTTATATGTGTGATGTACTGTTTGTCAATTTTTTTATTGTTTGTATAGTATTTTTTGCATTATATAGTATTTTTTTCATATCTTCCAGATGTAAATTAGCTTTATATCTAAATCTGGCTCAACGGCTGTGTTGTGCATGGCCTCTGTTGTTAAATAAACAGCAGATTCTCATCTCAACTCGTCACAACGCTTTGTAAGGACCCCTTAGCGTCACTTTACGGTCGCAGTAAACAGGTGGTTAACGTTGTGAATTCAAACAAAGACACTTGGGCAACAAAAACGTCATGGTTTGGCTTAGAATGACTACATTTGTTAAGTGAAAATTACATTTAATGTTGTGAACACTGGACACGAACAGTGGTCTCCTGAATTATGTTTGCTTGACGGGCTGAAATAAACTAATAAACTGAACTGAACAATTCATCCTTTGGGGAACATGAATGTCCGAACCAAATTCCTTTGCAATCCATTCAATAGTTGTCCAGATATTTCGCTCCAATTCACTAATGTGAACTTCACAGTGGAGCTAGAGGAAACGTCAAAGGATCACCGAAGTCATTAAGGTACATCGTCTGCAAACCATGAATGTCTGTACCAAATTCTGCGCCAGTTCATCTTGTAGATGTTGAGATATTTCACCTGCTCAATGAAAAACTTTGACCTACTTCTGGATTTCTGACTTTTACTGGAGAATGAGTCAAAGATGCACCAAAGTCAGTAAGACACAGCGTCTGCAAACTTCAAATTTCTGTACAAAATGTTGTGACAGTTCATCTGGTAGATGTTGAGATATTTCATCTGATAAATGGTAACTTTGACCTGCTGCTGAATCTCTGACTCTTGTATTGCATGAATATCCATCCAATAGCTGTTGAGATATTTCAGTCTGGACCAAAGTGGTGGACGGACTAACCCTCGGATCACACCGCTGGGCTACAAATGTCAAAAAGAAGAATAAAAGTAGAGAGAGGACAAGAAAGGCTGAAATGACAAAAGTGGGGATTGGGAAGGAAAAGTAAGATCGGCATGAAAGCAGGCAGAAGGAGAAGAAACGAGGAGAAGAAAAGGAAGCAATTTGACTGAATGAGATGAAGAAACGTTGGAGGATTTGGTGAATTCAACACTGTAACGTCGAGTGCCCAAAGGTTTCTTCTTCTCTCTCTCTCTCTCTCTCTCTCTCTTTTTCCATTCCCCCTTTTTTTTCTTCTTCTTTCGACTGTGAACAATTATCACATCTGGAACATTCTTCCTGACGTCCTCGCTCCCGTATCAACAAACATCCACCAACCACCTGCTCAACCTGCTTTCATCTGACCAGAGACAACCGGGTTATCGCTGTGTCGCCATCTGGAACTTTAACTCGTTCGCTTAACTGATGCGGAAAAACGTCCGGTAATAATGTGCAAAAATGTACAAACAAACAAACAAACAAACAAACCAGGCTGGAGAAGTGGACACCAAGTGTTGAGTTGCTGTTTTTCTGTGTTGCATCACACGAAATGTGTTTCCCTCGGCAATTTATTCATATTTATTACTATTTGAAATTCATGTCTGGGAAGAAAATAATATATTTCAAATTCCTGCATCCCTGACTATAAAAACACTAAAACATGCTTCAAATCATGTGGTAAGGATTACCAACTCTGGCAGCTGAAGAAAGGTACCAGACTACATTAGTCTATTAGTCAAGAGAAGACAAAAGCATTTCTGGAGGACACAAGTCTTGGCATAAAACGAACAGAAACTGCAATTTGAGTCTATCTGCAGTTTGCAGACTCCCTGAAAAATACAGCCATTAGTAACAAACACACTCACAAGTATAAGATACAACGTACAAGACGTGTACCTTGATGATTTGAAAGCATCTGTGACAATCGCTGGGAGCTCTATTCTGTGTGGTGTTTTGTACTTAAAGTGTGCTTTGTAGGAAACGTGCAAACTAAAGACAGAACTATCTATCTGTAGTCAAGTCAAGTCAAGTCAATTTTACTTGTATAGCCCAAAATCACAAATCACAAATTTGCAGCTTCCAGGCATCGCCAAACAGATAGAGCCAGAGCAACACGACCTCCTCTCTACGCCAAACAGATAGAACCAGAGCAACACAACCTCCTCTCCACACCAAACAGATAGAGCAAGAGCAACACAACCTCCTCTCCACACCAAACAGATAGAGCAAGAGCAACCGACCTCCTCTCCACGCCAAACAGGTAGAGCCAGAGCAACATGACCTCCTCTCCACGCCAAACAGGTAGAGCCAGAGCAACACAACCTCCTCTCCACGCCAGATGGAAAGAGCCAGAGCAACATGACCTCCTCTAAATAAAATAGTCAGGTTTTAGAAAAGATGTGTGTGTCTGGGAAGGAGTGAGCATACGACTGGATAAATGACACTTTGAGATTATACTGCACGAGTTGTGTGAGAGTTTGTAATTGGATTTTTAGCTCTAGATTTGCTGTTCATCGATTCACCATTCATCGATTCATCATCACCGTGGAGGCATGAGAGAAGTTTCCTTCCAGAATTCAAGCTAACGCGGTGTGAGTAATGGATATAAAAATGGTCATTTTGTGGGTGGCGTATTCCTTTAAAGCTCATCTGCCGTACAAAATGATGCACAGCAGGACAAGAAGTGTATGTCAGGCAATTTTTAAAAGGCAGATGTATAAAATAAACAAAGTAGACTGCTAATGGTGAGCGCCTCTGGCAGGTTTCCTGCTCCGGCACACACCTGCCTCTCATCAGCTGATCGTCCCGTTGACCTGCTGCCTGCTCAGCTGGTCCTCGTTGGCTCATCGGGCTGAAGGCATAAAGGCAGCTCTCTGCAGTCTCCAGCCTCGACACATCTCTGCTTACTCTGCCTGTTATCTGCCTGCCAGCATGTTGTTTAACCTGAATGTTTGAGTTGAGTTAAAGCGCTTTATATCTGTAGCTGTTATGTCAAATTTGAGTTCTTCTTTAGTCTATCACAGGACAAAATGATGGCCAGCCTCGCTGAAGAAATAGAAATAGTGCAACATACACTGACAGAACTTGAAGGTCTAATAGTGACGTTAAAGTATCACCTGGCCAAGACAAGCAGCACAGAAACCACAGCAATCAGCACTTAGGAGACAGAAATAAAGTCATAAATAAAACACAAAGTGTCTGATTGACTCATGTTTAATGATTCTACGCAGCTGCATTCATTTAGTTGTTGAGTAGGGTCTTTTTATCTTTTTAAAATGGTGTCACTTGAAGCCAAAATGTGGCTTGATGTTTAAATTAAAAACAGTGAAAATGTGACTGAAGTTTGGTGAAGACCTACTAGATATTCTGTATGTTTTTAGCTTGTTAAATTGTGAGTTATGTGCAGAGAAGTCGCAGCCTGAGTGTTGGAGCTCCAACATTTAATCACTCTCAGGGTGAAATGAAGAGGGGCTGTGGGTGTTTTTCAGTGGGTGCCTGCTCCAGTGAAAGGCCTGCTCCATATCTTCCCCACTGTTTAGACTGAATTGCTTTTTGAATAAATTCCATGCCTGATTTCTTATGGCTGTTAGCGCCTTGCTGTTCATCTCTATGAAAGAAGGGAGAGAGGAAAGAGGAGAGAAAGAAAGAAACTCTCTGGTTCCAAACCTAGTTAGCCTCGGCGCTAAAACTGTCCTCACCAGAGCGGCGAACACGGCTCCCCCTCGCTGTCGGCGCGGTAAAACGATACCCATCCCCGAGGTAATAAAACCTCTCTACTAAGCAGAACACCAGGTTAGTTTTTCAGGGTGTGTGCAAGAGAGAGAAAAAAAACACTATCAGAATGAAGTGAAGAGGAGGAGAGAGGCGAGGGGAGCTGTTGCCTAGCAACGGGCAGGCCTGACAGGTGCTTTGCGGGGATGGGATGTTGAGTTCATCCAGTTGTTTGTGTTTTTTTCCCCCTTAAATCTTTTGCTTCCTTTGGTGCAAAGACATCTGCTGCTGTTCTCAAATAACGTCTTTGTCTCAAGCCTCGGTTCTACTTTCCGCAAGGACGGTCGCTAAGACACGAGCTGACGCAGAAGTTTATACTCCATGCAAATTCCTCTTCGTGGCAAACCAACACTCTCAAAGTTCTCCATTTTCTCCGCCCGTCCTCATCCGCGTAGTCAAAGAACGTATATTGCAGAGAAGTGAAAGTCAATTGGACGTTCCATTGCAACATCAGCACCCAGTAGCAGAGCTTCTGCCATTTTGGACTGAAAGCGACTACTGGACGCTAGTAAAACGTTCGCCTGAAAAGTGCTGTACAAAAGTACAACAAAATTATCTCTATTCTTTTGTCATATTCCACCAAAGTGCCCTGTGCTGAACAATACATTTTTAAATATAATAAGAGTTTTAAGTCCAAAATGGCGGCACCAGAGTTTCTTCTCTTTGCTTCTATATTCTTGGGCGCAGCTGCAGAGCTAAGCTTCCTCCATTTTGGACTGAAAGCGACTGCTGGAAGGACTCTTTAAGTGTTCGTACTGGGAAGTTGATTTACCTAAAAAAAATGATCCATGCTGTGACGTCACTTTAGCCGTGCGGACACTCGCTATTTGCTTGGCAGCGCAGTAATGGGTGCTGTTGAGAATTACACTGGTGCTTTTTTGTCTTATTTGTGCAGGTTTAGCAGCGGCTAAGAGTGTACTTGTAGGTAGTTGTACCAAAATGATATCCTTATAGTGCCAATTTGTGCCTAAATCTGCCATATTTATCCTCATTTTTTCAAGATACTTATGAAGAAAATTCTGAAACAAGGATGGTTTTATTTCAGTGGCAAATTTGCTGGTTTTTATTTTTATTTTACGTAAATGTCCAGTGTGTAACATTTAGCTGGATCTATTCAGAAATGGAATATAATATTAATAGGTATGTTTTCATTAGTGTATAATCACCTGATAATAAGAATTGTGTTTCTACAGTAGCCCAGAACGGACAAACCAAACTCTGTTAACTTTTCCTGCTTGGGCCAGAGTCGATAACGTTACTCTCTCTTGCTTCACCACTCACTTCCAACCTACACATACGCATACCAAAGGCTCTCTGACAACAAATAGCTCTAGAGAGGGACATTTAGTCATAAATCGCATCGGCTGCCGTAATTCTCCTACACGTTTGGCACACGGGAGAGGCTTCAGTCGGTTGCAATCTCCTCACCTCACCGCTTGATACCGCCGGATCCTACACACTGCTCTATTGAAGACTGAGTATGAAACAAAAGGATTTCTTACATGGAAGTATGAATATTTTTTATTATATGGTATAAAAGGTGAAAAAGAAGTACTCTGATCTTGAGACTATCCTGGTAAAATAAATATAAATACCGATACTGTAGATGCATACGTACACTAATGAGCTAATAGGTTGGATCTTATTTATCTAACAGGCCTTTGTTAGATGAGTCCACTGAGCAGAGCACTCTCTGAATGAATGATGATATTGTGAAATAGATATCATTGTTAGACGCTGGCCGGAACCATCTCATATCCATAACTCAGTTTTCCATCATTCACCTTTTGATAACATTTATACCTTCACACAATGAGTTCATGCTTACACTGCAACCCGCCTGCAGAGGCGTGTCCGAAGGAGACTGCCTCACATCAGCAACTTTCATTCAACCTCTTCTAAATCCCCATCCCCTCCTCATATCCTCATCCTCTTCCCTTATCAGCAAAGTGCTAAAATAAGACCGGCAGAATAGCCAGAACACTTTAATATTCCCTCTACGATTAACAAAACGGTGCTTTAAAACATAAAACCTGCCCATTAAGCCACTACAGGCAGATTTTAAGGCTCTCCCTCTGGTGTAAAAACAGGGAATAATGGGGATGATGGAGTCTTAATCACCCTCCTTCGAAACTTCTCAATCCCACCCATAGACATGTGGGAGAGGGGTTTTGTTGGAGGAGCATTAGGAAGGAGAGGTGGAGGGCTTTACAGGTGAAAAAGGTGGGAGGAGGGTATACGGATTAAAAAACGCAGGAGAGGAGTAAAGCCTGGAGGTCAACTTGACTGCCAAGACGCTGCCTTTCATGCTGGCTCGGTCTCCCTTTCATCTGCCGCTCCTGCCTGAGGAGAAAGAGGATGAGGAGGGTGAGGAAGAGGAGTGGGGGTGGGGGGTGATCTCGAGGGTGAGGCAGGAGGAGTGACACAATGAGAGAGAGAAAGGCAGGGGTGGTGTTAAATCAGTGTTTCTGATATGCAGCTTTTTGATGTGCTGATTAACATTCATTACATCACATTCAAAGGGACTTTTTTTTTTTTTTTTTTTTTAGCAGCAGACAAAGTGTCAAAGTATATTTTTATGAGCCGGTAACCTCTCAGAGATTGAAAACTGACCCTGGCATCACCCTGAGAACCCAGAAAAAGACTCCTTTCATTACAGCTGTACAGTAGCTGCTGGCGCTGTTGTACGCATTTCTGCTGTGATGTCGAGGCTTTGGTGAGTGGTTGAGAGGTTGAGAGGGGGGAGCACAGCTGGGCAGCTGTTGGGGAGAGCCAAGGGTCCCTCAGGTCCTTTTTAAATAGGCCTTTTCATGCAACACCCACTCCAAGTACTCCAAGAAACAAAGAAGGAGGGATAGGAGCCGGCCAGAGAGGAGGACGAGTGCACCGTAAACAAAACTCGACGTATCGAAGCTGATCTTTGCTTCTTGTTTACGGACCGCAGACGTAAACCCAAGTTCCCTCTGTTGTGGAAAAAGTGCGCCATCGGTCTCTTCTGTTACATGTTTGTTATTTCATGCTGTCAACACTGTTGGTCAGGTGGCCTTCTGTGCGATTGGATGGGAAGAGAGTGTTACACTCAACAAGACGTTTTGATTAAACTTTGGTCTCAAACTTTGAAACCAAAGATTTGACAAACAACCGCTATGACTTCTATGTTTCTTACAGGATGTAACCATAAAATGTTGTGTAAACCAGAGACTCAAGGTCTAAAGCCCCACTAATGACCTCTCAAGGCTTCCATGTTTATCACTTCCCACAATATGAAGACGTTGACAGGATAAACTCAACCTTGCACGGCAGCTGGATTCTTGTGATATTACGAGATCAAACTGAGATCGAACTCAGATATCCCACGAAAATCCATGTTGTCAGACTTCAAGTGATGCGTTTGGGCCTGGACTACCAGTGACGGGACCAATCAGCATCCTGTAAAGGTATAGCTACTGGCAGTGATATGTATAGACTGTATATAAAGATGGACGACATGACAGCGCCCCAAAAGTGAAGCCAAAACATCTGGATCGCCCCCTGGTGGCTGGCTGCAGTATAGCTCATAAATCCCGCCTCCTCCATGTTAGCAGATGGGACATGGGCCAAACTAAAAGGTCAAAGTACATGTGAAATACATTTTTCCCAATGATGGTTTCTGTCATTTTAGGTCGTTCTTATCACGCTGATGAATGTTCAAGTGTTAATTTTTCTGATAAGTTTGGTTTTAATTAGTTATTTGATGCTATAAAAAGGAGTTGAGACATCAATAGCATCAGTTCTATCAGAACTGGAGCGTATTTCTTCATTGAAAGAAGAATAAAAAACAACAACACTGAAGGATTTTTTTGATGGAAAAGATGTTTCCGCTCTTCTCCTGACTGGCTTCAGCAAGAGTTTCATTGACAGATGGTTCATACAATCACCTGCCAAGTATTTTTTGAAAGTGCCTTTTTCCAAACAGTTTACAATGACGGCTTCCAAACCATCTGGTGGGTCAGGTTTCGAATAAACAGTATACACAAAATCCGACTTTAGGGTGGGGTTACATCATCGGGTCATCTGAATATGAAAAGGTTTATCCCCTCGTTAGCATGAAATATGGAAATTCTTTATTAGGAATAACCCCTTGAGATGTGCCATCTCGTTGTCAAGACAATAATGCAATATAAGCACAATTTAGACAAAACATTTCATAGTTCATACTCCGAGCGGAGCATGAAAATGGATCAATAAATTAAAGTTTATAGAAATAGGATTAATGTCAGTGACAGCATTACGTAATAAAGTTAGAAAATGTAATTATAGAGGTGTTATTATGGATATGTATTACTGATCGTACGAAATGTGCAAACGTTCAACTGGATTCCTCTCCTGAGAACCATGAAAACTAAAGTGCCAATTCAAAGTGTTCTTTCATTCCCCTAAAACCTGGTTTCCAATCTTAACAATTTCACTTAACATTTGATCATTTAAACTAAATAAGGAACAACCTCAAGCTAAAACTAGAAAATACTTTATGCAGTGCTGAAAGATTTAGCTAACCTGCCTCTTTTAGGATTATATTTGATCAGATGTGGTTGTTAGATTTACATTGGGACATCACACACATAGAAATCACTTTACACCTTCATGGTTTAACAATCCATATTACAAAGAGAAATAATTGACCTGGCAGCAGTTTTACAGACGTTTTTTTGGGCCACAGGAGATTTTTGTTGTTGCAGTCCCACAAAATGGCAACTTGGACAAATTGGCATCAAGTCTGAGAGGCTGATTCCATCAGAGTGAGTTGATGTCGCTGGTCTGACTGAGACTCTGAGAAGAACACAGACAGAATACTAATGCAGAAATCTTTTGTGAAACAACTAGTATTGTTTTAACTTCACTTGCTCTTTTACAGCAAGAAGCTGATCTATAATAGAAAATAGGTTTTCAGGTCTTTTATAATGGCACAAGATACACAACAAAATATTCAGAAATCATCATTCAGCCCTGGAACATGTCGGGGATTAGAGATATTTATTTCATGGCCCAGAGCGAGCTGGAATAAAAAGAAAACACAACAATGTGCATCAGCAAAATCACAACTGCAATCAAACAACAGCTGTGTAAGCACGGCGGTGGAAGTCCAGATTCATGATGTGAAATGTGTCAAAAGACGGCGGGTTGGGAAACGGATCCAGCGCCGCGAGAACGTGAGTCCGTCCAACGGGCAGCAGATGAGAAGGTGACATGGAGGAGGAAGAGGAAGGGGAAAAAGGAAGCGGAGATTATGTTTATGAAGCGCCCTCATTATGTAACCTTATAGCACCACATTACAATCACGGCCATTCCAGGAATTTCTTCCCGGGTTCACATGGAGTAAAATGGCGTCCGTTGTTTTTCTGGCTCGGCAGCTGTCGCCCCCGCTCGGCCCTGTGGTCGCTGAGGATTGTGGCCCCCGATGAGGCACGACATTGTTGAGGGAGCATAAGTGCAGCAAAATGCAATACCCCAAGAATGTAAACCCCCCCACCAGAGTGCTGTTCTTACAATTATCACACTCCCGTGTTCATCACATACATTTATACTGGAGATTTCTATAAGACGCGACTGTACAGCCAGTTAAAGACGGCCTTTTAAGGAAGTCCTAAAGATATATAACATAACAGTTGACTCTAGTTATGAGTGTATAATCTCTTCTTCTTTGGTGGGATCCTGAATGTAAGGGCCCAATTTGAGCTTTTTTGGAGGAGCGATGCAGCACGTTTGATCTGTCCGTTGTTAAAAAGTAAAATAATAATAGAATTTCAGGCACTTTTTCATTTCTATTTTATTGCTTTACCCCTCAAGTCTTGTGGCCTTTCTTGCTTTTGTGTGGTTCCTTACTTCATCAAGCGTATAATCTTGCAAAGAGTTCCTTCCTTTTGGAGGGTCCAATATGCAGGGGACCACTTTTTGCTTCTTGGAGGAGCATGTTTGATCCGTCCAAAGAACAAACCATCAGCTGTCCCTGCACTTTACTTTTACTTTTCATTGGTTTATCCCACGTTTTCAGGCCTTTCTTGATTTTGTTGAGTCCTTAAATGTCTTTTTTTTCATAGTTTTCAGGATATATGTTACATAATCACTCATCACATCATCTTTGTGAAGCTTCTCTCTGATGCAAGGGGACATTTTTTGCTTCTCAGAAGCACCATGCATTACATTTGATCTGCCCATTCATGACTAAGTACATTAGTAACTAAGTACATTTACTCAACTATCTTTAAATACTCTTTTGAGGTATTTTTAATGTACGTTTCCATTTTATTGGTTTACTCCACTACATTTCTGGCCTTTGTTGCTGGAAATAAATGGCCACTGTCCTTTCAAAATGTTCAGTCTATGTGTAACTTAATTCTTAGTGTACAATTTTTGGGAGATTTCTTTCTTTCTCTACTTTAGCGGAGGCAGGAGCGTAGTAGTGAGCGGAGTAATGTAAGGGCCACGACATCGAGAGGGCCTTCACAAAAAACCTGGACAATGTCAAACTTTACATTTTTATTAGATTATTATTATCCAGTCCATGTATATCCATTCAGTATTTGTTTACTTGCACTGTTTGCTGTTTACAACTTACAGAAGACTTGACTTGTGTATATAAGCGTTTTATTTTTTATTTTATTGTTTGTCATTGGTGCTTTTTATATATACTTATATAATAGTTATATACACCATAACAGTCCTGTCTATTCTTTACCTTTATTGGTCCAGTTGTATTGTCATCGTTCCTTGCTGTTATTTCTATTTCTGTTAGTACATTGAGAGAGATGCACACATACTTGGCAAATAAATCTGATTCTGATTATTAGCATTAAACATTACTGTTGGCGGAGTAGATAGTTTGACCGACTGCTTCTTGTATCTAAAGCAATATTAGAGCTTTCCACCTTTGTCTTATTCCCAAAGTATAATGAAGATCTACAAACAACGACATCAATACTTTTCCAGCAGCTGAAACATGCTGACATTGCAGATTGTGCAGACTTTCTTAAATGCGAAACAAACACTTAATTACTGATTACCCTGCTAACAGCGACAGCTGCATGTGTTTACTTGTTGTTTCACTTTATATGCATGACAGCGGGTGTATTAAAAGGTTCAATCTGTCCTTTACATATACTCCACTGTCCTTAAATACTGTACTTTTCCATTTCATTGGTTTATTCTACAACTTCTCTGGTCTTTCTTGTTTCTTTCTTGTGAGTTTTATGTTAATTCATCAGGAGTACAGTGTAATGAAGACAAATACTGACATATCTAAAGTTGCAAACCTGCCACCAACCTAGATCTCACATTTAGATTACATACATCACTCTATCTAATATAGAAACACAGCCAGGCTTTTATCCTCTGTGGTTTGCAGCCAAAGTTGCAATGGAGCAACTTTTCACGGTCTAATGTGAAAACCATATTACAGCCGTAAACGGATCAACGGTAAAAAACTGTGGCTTGCTACGTCATTAATTTCCCCCATCGACTGTATATAAGTAAAGGCAAGCCTATAATTTAGCCATCAGTGATCCATGAGTCAGCGCAGAGCACTTTAATGGGTGAAGAAGTATTGAAACCTCCGAGAGAGCGAAGAGCCCGATCAACACGACCGGCTGCAAATGTTTACTCTGCCTCTTCATTTATCACGCCGTTCTGCTAAACGCCTAATTTGTCCGTCGTGACTTCTCTAAAACGCTGTTTTTAACATTATGTTTATTTTCTTCCTGAATATACTATAATGATGATTTGGGGGATCCTGAAAGGGAGGGACCATTTTATACTTCTAGTATATGAACCATGTTTAATCTGTACAGCGGTCCAGTAAAGTACAAATACTCAAGTCCTTGTACTTAAAGGTGCTCTATGGAGTACAATATTTATCGGTTGTTTTACTCACCAAAACCCCTCGAGCTCCAACAAATGTGTTGAATACGTTTCCTTCCTCATAAAACGTTGCAAAGTATTTTCTAAAAAAGTATTTTAAATCCTGCATTGTTTACATCCATGTTTAGCTTGCAGTGTTCCTCTTTTAAATTAATAATCTCCAAGATTTTCATTTAAATGAATACATAATAAAACGTTTCTGCAAACCACGGGATGCGCTGTATGTCGACGTCTCTGGACCAGTTTCATAAATACAATTCATATCAGCCTCGTATCACGCTTGCAGAAATGTACAATGCCACGTGGTTAATGTTGTTGAACAACTGGTTAGGTTTATGCAACAAAACTACTTGGTTAAGGTTAGAAAAAGGATTATGGTTTATGTTAAAATAATAACGTAACAATGCAACGTAACAACCATAAACAACGTAACTACGTAACTAAACAACAACCGCCCATAGTGGACTTTCTTACCTAACGTTACGTAATAAGTGTAACAACGCTGCGTAAAACAACGCTACGTAAAAAGCGTTTACTTTTGGTCACACAGGACACAAACAGCGGTCTCCTGGTTGAAAGTCCTGTGTTTGTTTGACGTAACACTGAATAACGGTCGCTCGCTGTACTACGCCACTTGTGCTGACCAAATGCAAAAACGTTCACATTCAACATATCATAACAAAACATAACATATGTGGTTTCAGGAATGTACAATGGCAACAGCTTCCCCCTGCGACTGGGCTGTTTGAACATACAGATCAACGGCTGAGAAGTTCGTTATGCTGCAGGAGAGGTTTGAGAAGTTTGGATGTTGTATGTTAGAGCCTCATTTTAGCCGACAGAAGATTGGTGTCTGATAATTTAAGGAATATTCCACCAGATATCAGTCAGGGAGCAAACATTTGCAAACACATTGGTGGGGGTCACTTTAAAGTAAAAGCTGCGAGCACTTCTTACCGGCTCTGTGGGATACCATCTGAGACCCTGAAACAGTGGACATGAGATGTGAATATATCCCCCACCCCTCCAAGAAGTCCCAGCTAATCCTGCCCCTGCAGCCCCGTGTCAGCTGTCTGCACCCCCTTCCAGCTGTCTCCCTAATGATATACCTAATGAGACATCTGGGGGGTCTCTCTCTCTCTCACCGAGACAGAATGAGCTAACCGGAGGGGGGAACACATCAACTTTCCCACGTGTCCCAGTATAGCAGTGTGACTAACTCTTTCATGAAATTTCATCAACTGCTCCTTGAGGTTTTTTTGACCTGTAGTAGCACAAATCCTCAGAGAGAGATAAAGCGGAGCGTGACGTGAAGCCCGAGTGTCGGGAGTTATCCGTGAAATCGACCAATATTTGAGATTCATAAGTGCCCGCGCACTTGAAAGGATAAGCCCGAGTCAATCAATCACATCTATCCCAGTACTTCTGCATAATGTCACGGCAAATAAGTTAAGCCTGCTGCTTTAATTCTTATCTCAGCTGAAAATCACACATACGCCCTTATGAGTGTGTGCAAAGAGAATAAATCTACTGTAGTGGACAGTTCACTGTGTTGTTACATAAATGCTAAACACAACGTTTCAACAGCTGATTTTTATTTCACTGGTCTAATAATAGATATATTTGTCTTTCCAGTGTCTATATTTGCTTTACATTTCATACACTTTAAGTGTAATATTTGCTTTTTTTGTCTCTGTAAAGCACTTTGTAACTTTGTTAGGAAAAGTGTTATACAAATAAAGTTTTATTCATATTTAATCTGCTTGTCTCCATTAAAGGTTTGTCCTCATAGAGCTAATAACCAAAGGATATTCAACAAATATGAAAGTCCGTATTCCTTTGTTCTCCTAGTATTGCAAGTCCGTGATTCATTTACAGGGAAACCTTCAAATTAATAATAGTTATTATTATTTACAGGGTCACTAGACATCCCGAAAAATTCAGAACAGTCCCGAATTACAAGCAGTTGTCCCGAATTCTGAATCCTGTCTGTAAGTTAATTAGACTAAACCAAGTGTTGATCAGTTATGATGATAAAACATTAATTACTTATCGTTGTGAAACATTATTTTGGTGCTGCCCACAGAAGGGCACTGTTGTCCGTAGCCTACATGAATTATGGCTGATGTAGTTGTAGTGTCAAGCCAAAATTACAAATCACAAATTTGCCTCAGGGGGCTTTACAATCTGTCCAGGATACGACACCCTCTGTCCTTTACAGTGTGACCCTGTCATCGGATAAGGAAAAACCTCAGAATGAGCAACAGAGGAGGGATCCCCCTTCCAGGATGGACAGACGTGCAATAGATGTCGTGTGTACAGAGTAACAACATAATGAAAATACAACATAGACAATCCATATGACAAAAACGAATACATATAATGTGAACATATGTGAGAAGGTGGATCCAGGAGGATGTCAAGCAGCTTCCTGGCGTCGCCAAACGGATAGAGGCAGAGCAACACGACCTCCTCTCCACGCCAGATGGTAGAGCCAGAGCAATAAAACCTCCTCTCCACGCTGAATAGATAGAGCCAGAGCCAGAGCAACACGACCTCCTCTCCACCATGGAACCTAGAGAGAGGACCATATTAGTGCCGTGAATTGATAAACAACTTTGCATAGCTATGAAGTTGTTGAATTAAAACCGGTGTCTCGGGACGTGGTGAACATCCAGCCAAAAAGCAAAAACAGTACTGCAGGTATCGGGAGGAGTGGGGAGGGAAATACCCATGGATCATTGCTGCCTTATGAGATCCAAACAAACTGTTTTGCCAGTTTTGAGTAGTAGAAGTAATACAGAGAAATAAAAATATTAGATTTCTCCTTTATACATTTTTCTTTTGTCTGTTTTGGCATTCCTAAAATAATTTTGGCAAATCAGTCAGTACAATAAGTCAGAAAATGGCAAAAGCTTTTGTCATATTTTAATACAAACAAAGCTTTTAACATCTAATTCTGACTACCATCGTTATAGAGGAAGAAAAAGGAACAGCGTTTTCTAAAGTGAAGGCCACACTTACGCATAGTTCCAACTCAGCACAACTGGACTGGCAGCTCTCTGCAGGTTTGCTGCATTTGGATTCACACGTCGTTTTGGAAACGCTCCACTCAGCAGGTTTGCTCAATTCCACTCAGGTTTGTTGTTGGCGGCTGCGGCGCCGTCTGCCAATCGAGGCCCAGATGTTTTTAACCTTCACTCATCAGGAAGAAATTTCCAGAGCAAACTGCTGCTTCACATTCATGTTGCACGGTCCCCAGGTAGTCCACAGAAACTAACTTCTACTGCTTAGTAAGCATCGATTTGTAGATGTTGTAGATCACACAACTCCTGGATGTCTGGTTTTAGGCATTTGGATCACATTAATCTGTTGTTGTTATTGAAATTGTTTAGTTTAGTTTTTTAACTTTGATGCCTGGATGTCTTTTTACCTGAAAATTACCAAATCCATGTTTACTGGGAGGCAGCTGGGATTCAGATGCCTTAGAAGTGTCTAAAACTTGCATTCTAAAATGTTTTGTGCAGTATTTTGGCATCTCACAACGCTTAAAACTCATATGTATTACTCCAACTGGACGTCCTGGTTCATATTTAAGCTTCTCTCTGTCCCTTTAGCAGCACATAGACCGCAAATAGGACTGCACGAAAAAGGCAAAGTATTGGTGCATTACTGAGTGCCCGTTCTTGCAAAAGCTGTCTTTCCAATTTACACAATGTCACACCTCCTAGTGCGAAATAAAAAAGCCGACGTTTTAATGTAATCTATTTCAAAGTTTTCTGATATAGCCGATATTGAAGCGCCTCCGGGGAATATCGTCTCGTCGTGTAGCTGAACTCTTCAAAATGTTGTCGTCTTGCTCCAGAAATAAAACAATTGTCGTTTGTGGTCCGCGTGTTGTTTCACTTGTATTTAAGTGTCTGTCTGCCTCCCGGATAAGAAAAGCAGATTCTCCCCCTGAGAATATAACTATCACAGAGCCTGTCCTCAGACAACAAAACACATTACTGTGAGGAGAATGGGCTGCCGCTCACTCGGACCCTCGGGAAGCTCCTGATGGCGGGGAAATCACAGAGAGGCGGTTAAAACGGACTCTCGGATGTCTACGTGTGAGGTGTTCAGGGAGTCGTGTCTCAGTTTAACCTGCGGTGATTTTTGACTGAATATTTCATATATTATGCACACATGAATAAACTGGTCAGGAGAGTAGAAAGTGGGGACAGAAATGTTTTTTTGCTGCACTCCTCACACGTGAACAATGACGCACTCCACAAAATCAATACTGTGGTCTTCCACTGTCTCTCCGTCCGGCTGAGGTTGTTTTGGCTGCGTAATGAAAACAAATGGTGATGTAGCCGGCGCTGCAGCGACTCTGCACGCGGCTTCATCCATCCCCATCTGAATGAGATCTATTCGCCATCACGGCCAGAGAGGACGCGGAGCTCCCAAAGCCCCTTCGCTGCAGTTACTCCTCCGGACTTCAGAGCTCAGGCTCCTGAATGTGTTCAATTCAATTGATCTGACAACTATGTAAGATATCATAGAAGAACCAGAGTAGTGCCAGGTTCAGGGAGAGAAGGTGTGATCTTTCTCTTAAAGGGACTGTTTGTAATTTCTTACACGTATAAATCATTGTGGGTCGGTTTCCCATGCACGCTGGCATGTGGCTACGCTGTTCAGACTCAGACTCCAATACAAACTACACGGAAGCACCAAAACCGCAAAGTTCTATCTAGTGAAGCCCGTCTGTTAAACAGCGTTGGCCGCGGTGGGAGACCGTAGCTTTGGTCTCCAGAACCGGAGTCTCTGCTCCTCTGCTCCTCTGCCTGCTTGCCTTCACTCACACACCGCGCTCGTTCTGGCTCTTTTGCTCCACCTCTGACATGCATGCGCGCACACTACACACTGCAGAAGAGTTAGTAGCTCTGAGAATATCTAGTGAATGTACAGTGGACGTTTGTGCAGAAATAACTGCTGCAGCTCCTCCAGACCAACAGAGGTTTCCCGTGTCTTGTGAAGTGACGGGGCTCCGCAGAGAGACACGTTGTCGTCTCCGACCAAAACACTGGTGTCTCCGCGGTCGGGAGGCTGAGGCAGGAAAAGCCAACACTAGGATCAGCATTGATTCATGGAGAGACCTCCGTCTGGTCAGCTAACATTACTGCAAAGCAGCTGAAATATAGAGTGATATTGTGCTTTTAGCTGACGTGTGTCGCCTCACTGTGTTGAGCGATGCTCGTTAATGTCTATGTAGAGTGAGCACAAGCGTGAGCAACAGGACGCTGACTTTCGTTGACTTAACGACCACGGGTGAAGCTGTTAACAAGCAATTTCTGATTCTTACAAACAGTCCTTGTCAGAGACTTTTACATATAAATACAAACATTCAAGCCCTTGCCACATGAGTTCACACAATGCTGATTAAGCCTATCGCCGACAGAGAAAGCTCTCTGCATTTCAAAGTATACCGGAGTTGTGGTTGCCGATACATTTGCAAGTTTTAGGGCTTTCGTACAGCATGGCGTTGGAAGCATGGCGTTGGTTTTGATTGATTAAACCAGTTAAAATGATCAAGAGGGAATGACATCACAGCGTGCGTGATGCTACCGTGAAAGAGGTCTCTGAATACCCAGAAATCCAACAGCAGTAAACTGCACACAAGCACGTTCATTGTTATTATTATTATTATCATTATTAGCATGCTGTATTATTAGTTTAAAAAAGACAATGCATCACATCCACAGTGCAGCCATCACGGCATCATTCCAGATCCGAACACAGAACACAGCACCAGAGAAGTTTCCTAATGGAGTGAACTGGATGTGATATTATAGAAGAATGAGGTTCCCCCCTGCACATACAGTGTTTGTCTGACTCCATTACAGCCTGAGGAGAGGTATAAATTGGTTCATTTGCTACTCATACTCAGGACTTTTGCCTGCTGGGGCCTTAAAATTACCAATCAACTGAGTGACGGGGGTCGACCATGCAAAACAAAACCGCAAGAAAAAAACAATACAAAGAGGAAGAAATGAGAGATTCTGGACACGATATAGCTCTACATGGCGGACACTGACGTGCACCTAGTATCATACTGCAAGTATATGGCACTATATTTACATTAGAATTACACCAATCATGATGTGTTTAGCTGTTTTAAAGAGACTTTATGGTCATTTTTCATCTCGCTAGAGGCCTGTCTCTATGGATGACATGTGAGGGATAATGTACAGCGAGCCGGTTGTTGTTGTGAAAGAATCCCCGACAGGGCGATGCTGCACCCCGACTGACAAAACCGGTCCGCCAGAGTCCGACATCAGAGCTGCGCCCATAGCAACGGTCTGTTATTGAGAAATTACAGACTGCAGAACGTCGTGATTGACCAATCAGAATCGAGTATTCATGGCTGTCGACGTTTAGTCTTAATGTGGCCCGGGCCCAACAGCCAATGGCAAGGCCGCAACTTAAAGTACCAGTTAGATTTACAATTAATGTTTTTGCTTAGAGCCGACAACGCCACCTAGGAAATATTTGGAGCCTAGGACTCTGATAAATTCAGGTTCTTTTACATCAGGGGAGCAGAGTTAAAAACACAGGCAGAAGTTTAAATCAATTTAAAACCAGATTTATTGCAATTAAAATAGCATGGGTCTAAAAATTAATGATTAATCTAAAAGCTAAAAGGAATAAAATGTTACTAGCAACAAGGTTAAAAACCCTATAAAAAGTCCAGTCCAATCAAGTCCAATCCGGCTCTTTAATCCAGTTCAGTCCAATCTAGTCCAATCCAATCCAGCGATCCTCCTCGTGTCCGCGTCTTAGCTCCTCCCGTACTCCTACAGCCGTCTGCCCGTCTCGGCCGTCTCTCCAGCACCGTCCGAAACTGTGAAACAACAAGAGACCAGGACCAGTAGTGTGTTCTCCACTACTTTGCTATCACAACTCCAGATACAAGCTATCCTGGTCTGTTTTCAGTGTGTCCGCCACGTAAATGTACCAAAAGGGTACTTACGTTTTTTGAGTGAATCTGCGTTGGCGGACACGGCCTGCTGCATGTAGTCTCACAGGACTCTCAGGTCACTGGGCTGGTAGGTAGTAGCAGGAGGGCTTTTCTGCTGCACTGCTGTCTCTGGACTGTCTCTGACTGAAGATCTCCTCTTGCTGCTGCAAGCCGTTCTCTCCTCTTGTGTCCTCTCCACCTGTGCTGCATCCTGCTAATTGCAGGCTCTCAGCCACACCTGCCGCTCTTCTCCTAATCAGTCTTTGATTGGGGGTGTGGCTGTCCATGGGTCTCATTCCAGTTCATGACTTAAAAACACTTCAATTTACATATTAAAAGCAATCCAAACAACCAATATGCAGGGATAAAACACACAATACAATAAAATCAACCATAAAACATGCAAAATAGAATAAAAACAACCATAAAACATAAATCATGCACAAGTCATTTTTGACCCTGTCACATTAATATAGATTCATCCCCAATTTGTTTATAATATTTTAGAATCCTTAAATGATATTGTGTGTTGAAGGTCATCAGGGAAAGCCATCATCATACATTTTTATTATTTATTTTATTCTTATTGTTAATTGGTCAGTTTTTTAGTCGACCGCAATTCTGATGACGAGTTAACCTCAGCACCTTTTAAATTGAAATTTCCGAGATGTCACTGTTGTAAATATGCACTTTCTATCTGTAAATAAATTAGCAAATAAAAAATCTAATAATATTTTTAGTTTATATAACATTTATTAACATTTTTAGTTGTAATGGTTAGAATTTTATGCTTTTGTTTTATGTTTTGTGCAACCTGAGCAACACTTAACATGTCACAAGTCACGCTGCGGTTGTTTTTGTCCTACAATTTCAAGATAATAACAATATTATCTTTATTTATATTGCACATTTCACACACAAAAAGTGCAATACTGTATGTGCTTCACAATATATTATAAATACATACAGACAAAGATGGACGCAAAGAGTGAAACATATAAAACAAAGATGTATTCATAAGCATCTTGTTTATTAAACGTTGTAATAGTCATAATATTAAACCAAAAAGTGTATTCTTCTTCCTCTTCTTCCTCTTCTTCCTCCTCTTCCTCTGGGTTAAAGGCAGTAAACAAAGAGCGGCTGTCGGTGTTGGTGTTGGAGGGTGTGGATGAGAGCTGGCTCAGGACGACATCCGTCACTAGAAAGGCTTCTCTCCCTCTCATCAACAGCAGCAGCAACCTGGCAGCCTTCCACAGCCAAGTGCGTGCGTGTGTGTGTGTGTGTGTGTGTGTGTGTGTGTGTGTGTGTTGTGCAGACGCCCTTCAAACACGCTGGACTTGGCCGTATAAATGAAAATGCAGTTACACAGAGAGAAGCAGGCAGAGGGAGAAGGAGGGAGCTCCACCTGTCTTCCCTGCTGCCAGACTGCCTCTGTGGGTGTGATGGTGGAGGGGTGGAGGGGTGGAGGGTGAGGGATGGGATGGAGGGAGTCTCCTTCTAAACAAGGTGATCCCCACCCCTCCACCTCCTCCAATCCTTCTCCTTTCTCCTCCCCCTTTCTTTCCTCTGCCAGGAGTCTTAAATTGGAGGCTGAATTGGTGGCGTCTGGTGGGGTGAGGATGACGGAGCTCCTCCTCCCTCCATCTTTCTGCTCACCTCTGCAGACTGTGTGTGGGGGAGAGTGGGGTAAGGAGAGGGAGGCGTCCACCTCTGTCCCAACCTCTCCACCCCCTTAAATCTCAGAATGTCCCGTCTGTTTGAATGCCAAGGTGGCGGCAGGTCGTCCAGCCGGAGCTCTGCCAGGCCCTCAGCCGTCCAAAACACCGGGACATTTTTTAAAAAGTGTGTGTGTGTGTCCTTTGGACATCTGCCTGCGCTGCACTGGCGCCGGGATAGCGGGGACAACTAGACTTCTTGTCCCCCTACTTTCAGGTGTTATGGTAATAAACGTCTACGCCAGGTATTACAGTCATAGAACGCTGGCGATAATGTTTAAGCCTATGACGTCTGACATGTTGGATTATCCAATCATAATCAATCAAAGTCAAAGTGATCTGACATCCAATAAATGTGAGACAGAGAGAGTTGGTTGGTTACAGTATGACCGCTCTCAGAGTGAAAGACGTAAGGGTCATAGCTCCTTTTTAGTCTGCACCACCTTGTCATTCATTTCTAATGTAAGAACACTCATGAGGTATTTCTCAGAAGAGCATCGCGCACCATAGAAGGCCTTGCATGCTCACTGCTTGTTGGTGGACGACTGCACTAAAAAAAAAAAAATGTTCTGATACCATTTTGATCTGTAAGTACCCTGATGAGAAGAGGGAATTGATTCTCACCATATTTTAGTTGCACAAAAACAGGCTGAGATTGAAAAAAAGTTCATTAGCCTATTATGTCATCTAAAACTGGAGGGGGGGGGTTGCTAAGCAGCACCTGGAGAAGGTGTGTTGCAACAGCAAAGGAGGGTGAAGAAGCACTATGTACCAACATTCATAAGGATCTTTCTGGTGACACGTTTGCTCGGTGGAGTTTTGTAGTTTCTTTTTTATTTTATTCCAAATTTGTAATTATAAATTTCCAGCACATGTAACAATAAAAAGAAGGTAAAAGGTGGCGTGTGCAAAGGAAAGACCATGTGCATCTATCTCACAGATAGTTAGATTACCCATCCTGCCCCTAAAGCATGTGACTCTGACGCGGGAGACGACGGGTCACATCCCATCTCCTACCAATAATCAATGCAATAAACTTTAGTTTGTTTATCACATGACCTCAGTATGATGTCTTGTCTTTAGTGTGCACCAGTAGAGATCTTTGGGTGTTGAATGGTTTGAGGCATTGGAAACACCAAATAAGAGGACCTTTTTTTGCCAAACTGCCATTTCCAAGGTCAAGGATGAACCCTGAAGCTCTTTTTGTTTTAGCTGACTAAACTTAACCAAACCTTTTCCATCTCTGTAAACTCTTAGTTTATTGTTATTGCTAACTACATGATAAAACATTCTTGGTCATAAACAAAAGCTTTTATTTTGTAACCATCATATATGCATTTTGGAAAGCATTAACCAATTGTTTTGTAAGTAAAGTCCAGGTCCTGTAGAGGAGGAGAGTTTCTGTCATACAGGACACAATAAACAGACTTTGCAACAGTTACAGGCATCATTATGATTAAGAAACCTTTTACCAACATGGTTCAGACTGTTTTTTCCTACACCGTTCGTAGCTATACCTATGAAAAGGAATGCCCTGTAATCTGTATATATCCCTTGAAATCAATTTGTATGTAATCGTGACCCAGGACAGGACACCTAAAGAGCTTGGGGTGGACGACTTTCACCCAGAAAACCAGGGGTTGTCAGCAATCGCACTGATCGCCTGTGTTGCTGGACATTTGTAGGAAAACACATGAAAAGATATACAAACCGTTGTATGAGGATACGTTGCATGGTTGAAGAAACGAATGGCATGCACAGAGGAGACGCTGATGAAGAAGAAGAAGAAGCTAAATGAATCATGTGTTTCTATTATATTCTACCATTTTGGCATCCTTCTGCATATTTTTGACACGTTTGTTGGGTTTTGTTTTGAAATCAGATGCTGACAATTAATCCTAAAATATGACTGATGGAACTAATTCACTTGTTGGACTTGTTGCTTTGTACTGAAAGGAACCATTGTACGAAGATAATCCGTTTATCCTTTTAGAAAAGAGGTGTGATTTCTGGTTACCTCCTGCCAAAAAAGGTTTCATTTTTCACCCTTATTAGTGAGTTTGTCCGTCTGCCAAACTCAAATCGAAAGTCTCGATATCTGATCAACACATTAGCGTGACGTCTGATGGACACGCTCCGAGCCAAAGAACAGTTTACTATTGGTATTCAGCCATAACTATGCAACTAATGAAAATAAAAGCTGGATTACTAATGCAGAGGGAGGATTTCATGATAGAGAAGTATTTTTTATCTGCCAGCTGACTTTGGCAGGAAGTTAATGATTTGTTTGGCATTAGTAGTTTGAGTTCAGTGTTTTTATTTCACTGGATTTAAAACGTCTTTTACAAGCAGCCATTCCATTAAGGTCAATGTGTGTGTTTTCTGTATTCAAACTACTTTCAAGTGCTTCTTCGTCAAGGTTAAGTACACTAATTAAATCTTCCTTGTCTCACTTTCACACCATTTATTTATGCCTAATGCATTTTTTGGATCACAAGCTTTAGAGTGAATCTGCGTATTTCACCATGAAAGTGACCTCACATTCTCCTGCATCCCTCTGTTACTTCATATAACGTTTCACCCCTCACGCTCTCCTCCCGCCGCTCTCTCATTTCAAAGCTAAAACGTTCAGAGATGGGGACGGCGTCTCTTCTCTTTCGTCTGTCGTCATCGCCGAAGTCGAACACATCAATCACACATTTGTTTTCCATTTAACAGAGACGCTTTTAAGAAGGATGGAAATATCCTCTTGGCAGCGTGTCTGTGCGCTCTTCCTCTTTCAAGCCGTCTTATTTAGCTGGTCTTATTTCTCCCCTTATCCTCCTCCTCCTCCTCCTCCTCCTCCTCCTCCTCCTCCCACACAGCAGAGATCCCACCACATCTGTAGTGTGGTTTGGTTTGGAAAGGAGGGAGAGACGGAGGGAGGGAGGAAGTGTGTGTGTGGTGCAACAGAGAGTTAAACTTTCTGTGCTGTTGAGACCTCCAGCTCTGAATGCACCTCCATCACATCTCCTCTGATTACCTTGAGAGGAGTCTTCGAGATGCACGCAGGTGTGCCCCGCACGCCGCTGAGCGAGTTCTCTCAAACATGATGAAACTACATTAGCATGAAAATATAGAGCGTCTTATCACACGGGGGAAGCTGCTGGAGGGGGCTCAGATTTGGTCTTTAGGGCAATGTGGTTCCAAAGAAGAAAGAGGGGGGGGAGTCATGGCACGTTTCCTGGCCTGCTGGATGCCACTTTAAAGCACCACACTGGTGGTTTTGCACGTTTTTCGCTCATTATCTACTAATCTCATGTGACCTAATGGGAACATTTACATTTATTTCCAACCTGCAAGACGGCTACCGGCGGAGATGAGACTCGAGAACTCAAATTGAGACGTATTCACATCATAGGAATGTCTTTTACAACTCAACTCTGACCCGTCTGCTGCAAGAGTTGATTCTCTTTACATTTGGCTGCCCCGAAGACTCGACCAGACGGACTTGAGCAAACACTTAAAAGCGAATACTCACTTCAGTTGAAACTTCAAAAGGGGTGGGGGCACTTCAAATGCTTTTTTGATGCTGAGCCGTCCTACTTCTTCATTTCATGTCAGTGAACTATGAAAATCAACTGGCTGGGACTTCAAACTCTGCTGGGAGACATACTCTATTACAGTAAACATTTAGATTGCTTCATTTTTAAGTTCAATCATTGCAGCCTAATGCAAATATGCAAAAGCACTGTTTTCATTCTTATTCCCTTATTAGTGCATTCAAGGAACAATTCTGCAAATAATACTTTGCACTGGTATTTTTGTGGATCCCTGGATATGGTTTTAATCCTCCATGTACAGTAGAAATTGAAAGACACATTGACAGGTTTGAATTCATCACTGGGTCATTATCTCAATAGAGAACAGACTTTCACTACCAAAGTATTCAAATATTCACATGCAAAGGCAAAATAATATAAGGAAATATAGTAAAGCAACACCCAACAGCCAACTAGCATGTACGTTGTGCACCTCTCCACACCAGCAGGCGGCGGTAGTCTGTATTCGTCATTCAAAAAGGGAAAGAAAGACCGATGACGGCGGATACACAAGCCGTTGTTATGATACGTACATGAAACAGAGCGGCGTCTGCCGACCATTTTCACACCACTCTCACTCACCACTTAGCTTCATTTTAGATGTTCATGTCGCTGTGAAAATATCCGTGTGTTGGAATGATCAAATGAGATGAAGATGAAAAATGAGGAGCCTTCTGTGTTTTTCCTCTTGACTTTACTCGTTGGTTTGCTTTCCTCACTTCAGTTTCTCTTCTCGTGCACTGATTTGTTTCAGAGTGATTTCTCTCACCAACGATCTCCGCTGCCGATTCAACATGCTGAATCGGGCGAAAAGCCACCGACACGGGCAGACTAGAGCCGACGGTGCGGGACATACCGAACAAACTAGGTCGACAAAAGCTCATCGACAAGTTATGTGTACTCTATTTCATCTTTATTTGTATCTTATCTTTTATAATGTGTTTAATGTTTTATTTAAAGCGCTTTGAATTGCCTTGTTGCTGAAATGTGCTAAATAAACTTGCCTTGCCATAGTACACACTAGAAGTGTCCTACAGACAGAAGAAGATGTCGGGATGTGCCAGTAACTGTGATAAGACTGCTGCTTTTCAGGATAGTTGACACACATCAACGCTGGGAGAAAGGACAGTGGCATATTGCAACGGGGTTGCTTAAGTACACCATGATGCACAGACACACAAGTGTCTGTCTGGAGTTGCTGTTATAAATATTATGATTATGACAAATAATGTTGATTTAGTTATTATGACAGGTACATTTTGGGTGTTTTAGAGAGTGTGAAGTAATAAAAAGTTGTGTTGTATGTGTTTGTTTGTATTGATAGTTGCTTTACACGTTGCACACGGGGGTGGGAGAGTCCAACCCTGCTGTCCAGAGTGGAAGAATTCAGTGTGCTGCTCATTAAACAAACATGACGTTGGTTTCAGAACGGGATATGAATTCTCTCACTCTACCTGCGTCGGCTGCTGTACGGGCTGACTGAGGGGATATTTATGAAGCCAGACTCTCTCTTTATTCACTGTTTATTCAGGATGGATCAGAGCACCGCGGGAGGAGAGAACGTCTCATTCTGAGCGGCGCTGGATGAACCATAATGGTGATAAAATGCTGATGATGGTCCTTAAAAAGCCCTCAGTGAGAGAGCTGCCAATTAGAGGGAGGATGGTGATTAAAGGGGAACAATAAAGCTTTATCTGCTCTGTCTCGTGCACACACACACACACACACACACACAGACAGACAAACACGCAGATTTGAGGCAGGTACTCATGCACCAACGTTCAGAGAATTATACACACACCATTATGACTTTAAACAGAACCTAACACACATGCACATTTACACACAGACATACACAAACAATCACAGACAGACAGACAGATGTTTATACTTCTATACTTGTGAGGGCCCATTGCAAATATTGCATTTCTTGTCCTTTAACCCTGATATTAATGTGTCTGTGTGTGTCTGTGGTAGATGATTATACATGAAAAGAAACAAGACAAAACAACATCAAATGAAGGATGTCAACATCTACGACATGGCACCAGTATGTAGGACTGGGTGTCGTTAAAAATATAATTATGATGCCAGTACCAATACCACGACCCGTAAATGATACCGATACCAACAGATATTCTCATTCCCAGGGCATCAAACACTGCCGCTTTGACACAGCCGTCGGCGTTCGATATAACTGCACAAGATACCCTTTTGCAGCGATATGAGACGCACCGGCCTTCCGATTACCTAAAATGTAAACCCATCCGCGGCTACAGTTAACGCTCAGGGAAAGTGTGTGTGGTGACGTAGTTTAAGGAGTGAAAGAGACACATTGGGCGGGCAGGAGGGGAGGTGGATGGGTCCAACAAACATAGGGTTTTCATCCAGGAGACCGCTGTTCGTGTTCCGGGCGTTAAGTTTCACTTTCACTTTAAAAACAGCTGTTCTGATCAGGCAAGTTTTATTTGCTAATTATTATCTATTTACCAGCAGACATTGAAATAAAGCATATCAATTAACTTTGTATTCTTTTCCTGGAAATGTATTAAATAAATAAATAAAATAGCGGACTAAAATTATTAAACAATGTTTCTAATAAAGTAATTTTGGATAGATTTTGAGGTAAATATTGGGGTAATTTGGCAGTAATTCCAAATTTCAAAGAGGTTACTTGCTAATTATCACCTAATTACCGTGAAATTTGCAGACCTGTAAAAGTGTTACCAACCTAACTTAGTGGTTTTGTCGTCTAATCCTAAACAAGTGTTTTTGTTTTATTCACAACATGAAGCATGTGTTTACTGCGACCGCAAAGTGACGCCGAGGGAGTGTAAAGCACGTGTTTAGTGTGACGGAAAAGGTGATGCCGAGTACGAGATGGGATGAGAACATGTTGGGTAATGCCTCCGCAAATCCAATGAACAAATCCCGTTGGCTTTTTGTTGAGGTAAGCAAAATGTGTGCAGCACTGTGTTATGTATAGCATGCTGCCTTTTAGCATTTAGCTAACGTACAGCCTCACAGATCCAATAGCAAAGCTGTAGACTCTTAGTCTTGTTATGAAATTTCCTCACTCACACCCAAAAATCACATAATAGATCAGACTAAGACCTTATTGATCCCAATGGGAGGAAATGTTTGGCAAAATGTCCTCACTTTCCACATTTTGAAGGGCTGAAGCTCATTCATGCACAATATTATTCTCAGTAGCCCACGTACACACCCTCAGACAGAGGATTGTTCCTGCCAGTGAAGCAGCAGTCGGGGGTTTGCTTTGTCTCTCTGGTGTTTGTCAGTTGAACTCAGCGATGCCACCAGACATCAGCACCCACTGCAACTCTTAATGAGTCTCTGAGGAGCCACCAGCTGTGCAGCGGCCAGGAAACAACCCCGTTTAAAAACTATCATCTCATCCCCGCTGCTCGCCCACTTCCCTCCCAGACATCCCAACGCTGCAACCTGCATCCAGGCCTGACCACCTGCTGCCACACAATGCTGCAGTCTCCCTCCATCCCTCCCTCCATCCCTCCATCCCTCCATCTCTCTGCTCTAAACTGTGAACCCGAACAGCCGGCCGAACGCTCAGCCTCCAGTCACCTGAAAACATCATCTGCATTTAAATTAAAAACTCACTTTGGTGACTCACTCTTACTCCAGAGGTTCAGCGGTGTTTCATTAAGGGGATTTGCATTCAGGAGAGACGGTAAAGACTCGCCGTAAACATGGTGCGGTTCATGTTGATGTCCGTGGCTTTTTCCCTGGGTGTTGATGAAGGGGATTAAAATAAATGCAGAAGTAGGCGGCAGAGAGTAGAGAGACACATTTACTCCTCCTACAGTATATGTACCTTTTGACAAACAAGGCAGAAATATGCCATACAGCAGGGGTACAAAAAATATAGAAAGGGCACCAGCTGCACACGGTGAAGCACAGAAAGTTTTCTAGCATGTAGGGCAGCCTATGTGGCACTGCATCATGTTTTCTCCACTGGAAGGGAACCCTAGAGGGCTTTTTATCACATTTTCTCCATTTAAGGGCACTCATTATTGCACTGCATCTTGTTTTCTCCACTGGAAGGGCACCCTAGAGAGGCACTTTATCACATTTTCTCCATTTAAGGGCATCCATTATTCCACTGCATCTTGTTTTCTCCACTGGAAGGGCACCCTAGAGGGCTCTGCATTCCGTTTTCTCCACTGGAAGGGCACCTTAGAGGGCACTTCTTCATGTTTTCTCCACTGGAAGGGCACCCTAGAGGGCACTTTATCTTGTTTTTTCCACTGGAAGGGCATCCAAGAGCACACTTCATCATGTTTTCTCCACTGGAAGGGCAACCTAGAGTGCACTTCACCACATTTTCTCCATGTAAGGGCATCCAAGAGCACACTGCATCTTGTTTTCTCCACTGGAAGGGCACCTTAGAGGGCACTTCATCATGTTTTCTCCACTGGAGCCACCCTAGAGGGCACTTTATCATGTTTTCTCCATTTAAGAACACCCATTAGTACACTGGATCTTGTTTTCTCCACTGGAAGGGCACTCAAGAGGGCATTTTATCATGTTTTATCTACTATAGGGGCACCCTAGAGGGCACTACATCACGTTTTCTCCACTGGAAGGGCACCGTAGAGGGCACATTTCATATCACATTTTCTCCATTTAAGGGCACCCACTAGTGCACTGCATCTTGTTTTCTCCATTGGAAGAGCTTCCAAGAGGGCACTTTCGCTGCGTTTCTTTCGAACATGGGGGCACCAAGGGGGGCGGTCTTCAGCGGTCCACCAGTAAAGTAGTTGCTGTTGGACCAAATCAACATATTTGGAAGTCATGTCATCATAACACTATACAAGCTATGTGCATGTACATATTGCTGGTTAGCTTCAGGTGTGTTCATCATAAATAAACTCTTGCCCTTTCACTTCATGTTTTGCTTCTGTTGTTTTGTACGATGTAACATAAAAGTCAATTCTCTACAATCTGTGTAACCAACATAACAGCTGATTCTAATGTTGGGATGTCATGTTGAGCTACATATTGGTTACATACAGTGTATTATGAACATGAACAGAGAACAGTCTCTTTGGTGAAGACTGGTGGTTGCAGTGGTTTTAGTAGCTCCCAGTCAACATCTCCCATAAAGCTGAAATAAAAAATTGCTCCCCTGTCCGTTTAGCTCAAGCCGAGCAAAGAAACAGCACCACTGTGAGAAGTTTGAGACGTTTTATTACCTCTTTAAAAACTTCTGTATGTACTCTTGGTGACTGTGAGGCGGCTCCAAGACGTACATCATCTCCCACTAATACCGACTCCCTGTGAGTGACCACAGAGGCTGGGTGGTCTACGGTGACGAGCCAACCTGTTTACGGACGCCAGAGTGAAGGTTAAGTCGACGCCAGATAGCAGAGGTCACCGGCGGCCCGGGAGACGGAGATGGATGTGTGTTTGGTCTGGAAGGGAGACAGGCCTGGAGACGCTCTAGCTCCTACAGAGAGGCCTCAGTGCAGCGAACTCACACATAAAGACTCACTGAGCAGCACGAGCCGTAAAAGACCAGCTACCTTTACTCCAGTAATGTAATGTCACAGTACTGGTATCTCTACGTCAAGGCTGCACACTCACACGTGTTCTTTTGATAATACACAACGTGGCCAAAAGTATGTGGACACCCGTACGTTACACCCATATGTGATTGTTGAACATGTCACCTCAAATGGGCATTAATCTGCTGCTGTAACAGCCTCCAGCCTCCAGCTTTCTGGTTTCAGGCTTTCCACCAGATTTACAGCCACAATAGCATCAGTGAGGTCCAACACTGATGTTGGGCGATAACATCTGGCTCACAGTCGGTGTTAGATGGAGTTCAGATCAAGGATCTGCGCAGGTCAATCAAGTTCTTCAGCACCAAACTGGGAGAACCATTTCTTAATGGAGCTGGCTTTGTGCACGGAGGGCATTGACATGTTGAAACAGCAAAGAGACCTCCCAAAACTGCTGCCACAAAGTTGGAAGAACACTGTTGCCTAAATCACTGTATCATTGCTCGCTGTAACAATACGATTTCCCCTTAACTGGAACTTTAAGGGGCACCAAACCACGAAAAACAGCCCAAGAGCAAAAGTACACAAAAGTACAGTGGAAACCTCTCATAGTGATCACATCTGTGAAGTGAATGATTACAATACTAAGACACAGCTTAGTACTGGTTTCAATGCATTTCTAAAGTTTCAAAGCAGCAGTGGGTAGAAATGGAGCAAATATGATTTTAAAAAGTTATTTTTTATAAAACGGTCACTATATCGTGACAGTGGTACATGAAACAGATAATCTGAAAAAAATCCTGTGCCTCTGTGTTCTCCGGTGCTCCTAACGGCATCTGCAAGATTTCACAGACCGGAGGAAAACAAGCAGTCAAAGCTGATCTGAGGTCCGCTGTCCAGCTAGCGTCTATGAGAGCCGGCTGTCAATCACTGGCGAACTCCGACCAAACAGCCAAACTAGGCAGTGCTGATCAAATATGAATCAATATTATGTTACGTTAATGCCTATCTCTCTCCTCAGATGTTTTCAGAATCATCTTATAAGCGGTTGATCACTGGACAAGGGAGTCCTGTCCACATACTTTGGGATATATAGTGATTTTTTTTATCTGCATCTGGATACAAAACTATATATACAAATGCTACAAAAAAACAAATTGTGATGGGCAAGGATGCATGTGCAGGATTTAAATAAAAAAAAGTAGTTCATAAGAAAATAATGACAAATAATTAATATAAAATGCCTTTACAGGTCAAAATGTTTTAGATTTGTCTTGAGATAAGCACAAAATAATGTGTCTGTTGGGTAAAATCATCTCCAGAAGGTCAGCATTTCAGGAAATCCATAAAACCGCCTTCCCTTTGAGACATTCTTAGAGGGAAGCAAAACATCTTATATGGCCATTTTGTCATTATAATGTAATTTTATATGTCCATTGTTTGGATTTTCATTACTGATGCATTATCACAAAAATATGGCCCACTCTCCACAATTAGTCACTTTAATTTCTGACATCTGGGACAGTTTTTGGTGCTGGTACTATTTAACTTTCTTGGAAGTAACATTTTGATTTCAAGACTTTTTTTTTTACCATTGTGGTGTTTTGTTTTTTTCTTCCAGACCACAAATTATTCAGTTAAATCCTGAATCATTGTGACATTTTTAAACAAGCAAAACAATGTGAATTTTGCCAGTTTACCCCATAAATGACAAGTTAACTGCTCCATCATTAAGCAGCTCCAGTTTGAATTCTTTGAAAACACATTTTATGGTTTGTTTTTCCCTGCTGAGATGCCAGGATTCAGGAAGGTGGAGTCTCCCTAGAAGGAAGCGTAATGAGACCAGAGAGAGATTTACACAATCACTGTTTGAAAGTCAATTCGTTTCTTCTTCTGTGATTACCTGACAAAAAAAAAAACCTTCTCACCTGACCTGAAGCTCCAAATGTGTGAGGATAAACTGTTTCCTTTTCTCTCTTTTTTTCCCAGTTGCTATGTGGCTGACTTTGGTCTCTGGCTCATTTATCACTCACTAGAACAAGAAGTCACAGTTTGACAGTGAGAGAGTTCATTCATCATCTGGACGATCAAAACACTGTCACACACTGACATCTAGTGGCCACACTGCAAACTCCACTCAAATCAATGATGGGAATTGTGTTTTTTGGAGGATTTTGACCCTGAAGTTGCTTTAATTTCAGTTATTAGGTCCAGGGATCTATTGTTTTTGTCAAGAATATTATTTTTTTTGCTCCGCAATCACATTTTTGAGGGGCTTAGGATGCTCAAAAAGTCACTCAAATTGGCACATACTTGACCATACCAGTGATCGGGCTTGGTGCCCCCAAACGCACGCCAGGGTTGGGATAAAGTTACTTTGATGTTCACGAAATTTGGTAGCATCATTGTTCTCATCTTTAAGAACATATTAGAATTTTCTCTAAAATGTTTCACCTGACAGGAAGTCAGCTATATTGGATTTTGTGCGTTACTTTTCTGTTTTGTCTAGAAGGTAACCCACAAATTGTGAAAACTTGCACAAACTCTCACAAAAACTCGCTGCCCAACGATCTATCCTAACCTTAACTATTATAGGTCAACGCCTTAAGCTTAACCATCTTTTGAGAGTTTTGCAAATTGTGGGGAACCTAGACACAACCTTGATTTTCATTTTAGGAATTTAGGATGCACAAAAACTCCCGAAACGTTGCACCCATGTTCCAACTTATTCCAATTATTTTGATTTAATATCGTAATTGGGCTTGGGTGTGGCACGTCGGCTCTATAGTAACCCCTAATTACTTTTTTAATTCATTTGTTACGCCCTTGGTATACTTGAAAACTCACAAAACTTCTTAGAAACTTTCTAACAGCTTTAATTTATTTTATTGTCCCAATGGTTCCTTTCAACAGATGTTTTATTGCTCTGTGGAATATAATTTTTATGTTGTCAGAGTTTATATTAATGGTTTTATTTTACAAAATCTTGTGTTTTATTTTGCACCATGAAAAGTCTTGAGCTGATAGAGATGTTATTCTCTGTTTCCTGCCCAGAGACTACAGATGGGAATTAATTTATATAACTCTGGTATACAGCTAAGAAGTCCCTGTTAATAAATAAATAAATAAATAAATAAATAAACAAATAAATAAATAAACAAATAAATAAATAAATAGTCAGGATTCAATTTATTAAATTAATTTACTCGCTTTGATGCTGAAAAATTCAAAGTATTAAACTACTACTTGTTTCCATCCTTTTTTATTATTTTTATGTTGAAAACTCTTGAGTGAAATCCAGAATAATTAACGTCTTTCAAAGTTAAAGTAACACGCTTCATGTATTCAGCAGACGGGGAATTTCTAGAATAAATACTGCTTTTCAATGAGGAATTAATTAACATTAATAAAGGACTTAATGAATACATTGAATACAATTAGAGGGGATTACAGGGAGGAATCTAATATCTAATAAAAAATGAACACTAGCCCAAAGCATCAGCTCTATTTCAAATATATTCATTAACAGATAAAACAGACAGAAGCTGTGTTGACAGATTTATTGCAGTTAGTTTCAAGCGATATGAATAACAGCGTGATCACAGCGGCTTCTGAACAATCCAGATGTCTCAGGTGTGTTCGGTACTCAGAGCAGGTTTACATCGTCAGACTAGAAGCAGAGCAGACGGACAGACAGACAGCAGCACTGTGCACTTTATACAGACAATAGTGTGGTTTCACTATTAAGTAGTAAACAAGAATCACTTTTTTATAAACCTCTACGTGTCTGTGAAGATTTACATCGATGATCGAGAATATACTTTTTGTATCTCGGTGTAAAAACGACCACATTCTCTTTCAGACTCTCTCGTGTCCTTTCCCAGCTTCCTGTCATCATGTGACAGGACATTCAGATGGCGTGAACAGCAGTGATCATAAATCTTAAACGTGACGTTGAACTACAATCACAGAAAACCTGAACTGATGACGGTGCAACTACAGGATGATGTAGCAACTTGAAAATGGCATAAAATCTTCAAATATAACTTATTATACCACAAATAAACAATGATTAGTTGTCTTTACACCTTTTACGTTATTAATCAATATTATTACTGCATTACTGCAAAGCCCTTCAGATGTAATTAAGGGGGATTTCCAACCAGCACAGGGAGAGGACCTCGCAGTTACATTATCAGTTAGCACCGGTGTGATTGCGTTTGTGTGGATGGTTTAATGTAGACCAAATTAGGGCTGATTCCTGCAGCGTGCAGCCTCTTTAAAGTCAGTTTATGTGTATAAGTTTCCACAACAGAGTGACTAACCCACAGAGAGAGTTATCGCCCAGCTCTGCAGTCTCCTTTTAGTCTCTTTTGGATGATTTGTTTTGGTTTTACGGGCTGTAAACTCCGCTCTCTTTAACGTCGCTTCAAGCTGATGCTTAAAGCAAATAAGCTCTAATAAACCCAGACACAGTTAGAGACTAATAGGTGAACATAATGGAGCACCTAACTGATAAAAAGCCAGATATTTTTCTCAAGAGTTGGTGGAGACCAAAAACTGAGCTAAAAGGAGAGTGATTATTGGACTTAAATTCATCAGAAGGCTAGAAATGTTAATGCTAATGAATGCTAGTGTTGCTGGATGTGTAAATAGTCAACATTTGCTTCACAATAACAACATTATAAGGTGATATATATCCTTTTATCTTTTTCATAATTGCTTTCTCTTAATCAAATACTCTTCTGGTATTATTCTACTTACATTCATAGACATTTTTACTGTATCAACTCTATTGTTATTTATTACTCCCTGTTCATTTGTGTTGCTTTTTATGTCTTTTTTAAAGCACTAACTTGTTTTTGAAAAGTGCTATATAAATATAAAGTTATTATATCAGTGTATCAGTGTCAGTTCCAAAAAACAAACCAGTTAATTCAGCTATAAGTAAGATAACACAGTCTGACAACTGACTGAAATTAAACTAAATACCAAGACTATGCAATGTAAATAGAAAAAGATTAATGGTAGATCATTGTTTTCCTTGAATGTACTGGAGAAGAGGCACTGAAGGCAGCAGAGTGAGTAGTGATACTGTTTCCAGTTGTAAGGCTGTTTGTTACTGCAAGATTTAAACCCAACGTTCACAAGAACCCAAAGTTCACAAGAACAGTGAGTTCTCTTGACACTGCAGATTTGACCCTTCAGCTTCTTTCCTGTTGGTTTATTGTGATGTGGATGTCTGTAGAATTATGTTTCCTGGTCTTTTATTTAATCTTTTTTTTTTTTTTCACTTCATTTAATTCTGTTATTCTAATGCATGTACTTATATAAAACACTTTGAATTGCCTCTGTGAATGAAAGAAAGTTGCATTGCCTTCTTCTAAATTGTAAAATATTAACATTGTTTTTTCAAAAGCTTTGTTTCCAGGAAAGCTGAGTGGGAAGAAATCTCAATTTTGTATTTTAACCCATATTTTTTAAACTGCTTCGGTCTAAACAGAACTTCAAAGTTAATCTTCAGGCCCGACAAACATAATGTTGATGCACAACTGAGTGGGAAATCATATTTTGTGCCTTAATTTTATGAAATTGTAACTTCTAAAATGACATTTTGCCCTCAGAACACACAAAAAAAAACATCATCGCTGCTCTGGAGGAAATGAGAAATTAACATAAAAGTTCACTGAAACCAAAATCTAATTTTTTGGGACCCAAAACAACAAGATGCTAACAATTAATGTGTTTACAAAAATAACCCAAACTGGAAACAACAGCAGAGACACGGACGCTGCGCCAGAATTAAAACGATTCCCATGAGGCACTGATGTTACAGAAAAACGAAGAGGACATAATAAGAGAAAACGTTACAGTACGTAAGCATGAAGCACCTGTGATGACATGACATTTGAGCTGAGAGGACATCAGCTGTGTGTCAAAACAAGTCACATCTTCTTCTTCTTCTTCTTCTTCTTCTTCTTCTTGAGTTATAACAGTTCATGAGGAGCAGAGTCTCTGAGAGAAGCAGTCCGGTCCAGTCAGTTTACATATTTGAGAAAACTTCACAGCTACCAGGAGCTGCTAGGAGGAGAGTCTCAATGCTGAGATATACAGGATGACAGTCTGTGGGTGTTTGTTTCTCAGCAGCAGCAGCAGCAGTGATCCAACGTCAGAAAAAGAGACTTACAAAACATTACAGACTACCGATAGAACATTTGAATCAGTAAACTGGCATGCAACCCATTAAATGGTTATGTCTTCTTGAGCATGCAGTCAGCGATGGTACTTACTGCTGCACAGCGAGCTCCTTAACTTATTTACATTAAAAAAGAGCAGTTTATACAGCAGTTAGGGCCTCAATCTGCTGTTTCAAGTGTCCACTTAAAGGAGTCTCAGAGGAAAACTCACCTTCTTCAAACCCCTTCAAATAACTGACCATCTTAAAGGAGACATATCATGCTCATTTCCAGGTTCATACTTGTGTTTTGGGTTTTTAACATTAAGATTAACGTAATGTTAATAAAAACGTAATGTTCATTCATTCATGTGCATGGAACTCCAGATACCCAAATATACAGTATGTCCACAAGCATTGAAAAAAAGTGAGTTTTTCATGATATGTCCCCTTTAAATAGTTTCTCCGTTATGTTTTATTCATGTAAACATCTCACCCAGAGCCCATATTTATCAAACTTCTAACAATTACACTTCATTTTTTTTCTAAAAAGCCTATTATTTATTAGATCTTTAGAAAAAAGTTCCATTTAATTTGTGCGAAATCTTTAATATCGGGATGAAAAAGATGGAAAATGGCTGAAACGGAAACAAAAGAAAAAAAAAATGGAGTGATCATGTGTCAAATTAGTGTTTGGACATTAATAACAGCTTACAAGACAGGTAAATTAGTAGTGTATAAATGTAATTAAGAGACTTTAGAGCAAACCTTTTTAAAGAGCCAGCTGTGAGGAGCTGGTTGGGTTAATTATGTGTGAGGAGGAGCAGCTGTGGGAGCCTATAATTAACCCTGATGAGGATCAGGTGTGTGAAGCCTTTATCTACCCCTGGTTCTCTGGTGCTCAGATGCTGACTCATCTAGCTGCGCATCGGCAGAAGTTACCACGTGAACCTATCTGCACGATTTGCTCACCGTTTTCTGTTTGTTTCTCTTCAGGCTCAGTCTGTTAGAGTGCTGCTTAGTGAGGGCAGGGTTTCTTTTTTCGGCTCATTTTTATTTGGCGTTTCCTCTCTCCCCTTCAATCACTTGCGATTTTTGTGGCTTCCTCTGTTTCGCAATTGCGTCCCACTCCTCGTTACCCTGACACCAGCAACTTTAAATATGATTATTTTTAGGCTAAAGAATTAATACATGAAATAATCCAGTATTTTTTCTTGCATATCTAAACAGCATTTAGACATCATGTAGGGAAATTCTGGGACAAAGTGCCCCTCAGACTCATCATGAAATCCCTCCTACAGCTCTGATTGTGAACACATTTTCCAAACCAGATATAATCTAAACCCAGCGGTTTAAATTAGCAGAATCCTGTCTGTGAAAACACCAAATCAATTTCTAAATAACTTCAAAAACTTCCCTTTTTAATCTCATATACAATAAAACCTCTCTACTTCCTATATACAAAACATATACTGTGCAAACATTGTGCATTTCTGGGGTCCACTTAGCCTCCTACAGTGATGTGCTTCTCTAAAATATATATATATTTCTCCTGTATAGTCAAGTACTTCTGAACCTCCTATAAATAAATTCCTATAAATATACTATTTATCTATAAATCCAGTTTCAAAAACCTTTCACTGCAGCACCAGAACAAGTCAGTTTCAGAGTAAATACTTTGATTTACAGTGAAAAAAATCCTCTCTAACCTCCTCATATGAAATCTTTCAAAAACACAATCACTAAAATTGAATGAGACACAACTGCACCACATTTCATCTCACAGACACTCTCACAATAACCCTGAAGGCAGCCGACCTCTAGCATCATACTGATATTTTTCAGTCAAAAAAATAAAAGGGATTCAAGACTTTACATCTCCATGAACCCAATTACAACCTGCACACACTAAACTGTCAACATCTTTGTGTTTTTAAAGCCTTTTTTTCTCCCTCAACACCTCCTCATCAGAATATCGTATCTCTAAAATCTCCCCGCAGCAGACAGCTCACACTTCCTGAGATCAATGTGCCTCTTCGCCCCTTTAGAGGCTGCAGGCCTGAAACGCCGGCTACAGACACACTTCACCGTCCTGACAGGCAGCCCAGACAAACCCCCCGATACCCATCTACTGCGCTGACTGAGGCGCAAATATCTTTGATTCTCTGCAGAGACGTGATGAAGGATGGAAGCATGAACAAAGTGGGGAAACGTTTAACTGCCTATTTAACAGGGTGTCTGCAGCTTCCGGCAGGTTCAGGTCGACATGTTTCTAGACCTCTTTTGGTGACTGGGTTTCATTTTCATTAGTTTGTTCAGACAGTTTCTTTAAATATGTGTTCTGCCAGGGCGGTTTGTCAGCTCAGGGACGCTCAGATCTGTTCCAGAGCATCACATGAGCAGAGTCACACTACCAAAATAAAATGCATATTGTTGCAGTAAATGGTTAAATTCATGACGTGAGTCTCTTGACTGAACTGATCTCAGATGAATATTATTTCAGAGGAAGAGAGCCGCGACAAATGATTATCATATTCAACATAAACTTGCAAGAAGTTAGTATCCGCTGCCTGTTTGCTTCCCTGCCAACAGTACAGGAAGATCAGTGCACATAAAGGGTTAAAAAACAGATCTTTTATGCGTTTTTGTATCCTGCTTCAGTCTGTTAAAATAACCGCTTACACACAGACGTTAACATTTTTGCTGGGAATAAAAAAATAAGTCTGGTTGCATTCCAGCGGCCGAGTACGGAGGCTGAGTGTGGGGGGGGGAATGGCAGCGAGTGTGGTGAGGCTGGTGAGGACTCAGGAATGAAGGTTTGAGATGAGAAATAACAGAGAATGGCTCGGTGGACGTGATGAGTGATGTAGGATGAGCGATGGGAAATATGAGATGCAAAACAAGAAAAAAAATCAAACAAAAAAGAATCCAGGATCATCCGGAATTTATTCAACATTTATGATTCATGTTGTAAATTATATTTCTTTACATGTGTTTAAAAAAAAGATTCTTTTCGTACATTTGAGAGTCAAATCCAGTTCCCGATCATTTCTTAATAAAGAACATCTCCACATTAGGATGAAAAAAAAAAAAACTTTGGAAAATTTGATTAAATAAATAAATAAATAACAATAACAATTAGCTTAAAACAAAAACTCCAGTAGGCTACATCTTATTATATTGATTCAATAACTAATATTTTTTAGTATATATTTTTTTTTCCATTTCAAATATAATTGCATAAACAAAATGTAGCCTCACCTTTCAAACTGAGTAGAGATTTTTTCCTGATGTTATTTAAAACCTCGAAAGATCAACACTGGATTCCTATTTTTTGGTTCTAGAGTACATTTGAAAACTTTGTTTGGGGTTTAATATCATAGTGACTGCCCAACACGAGGCTTTTAAACATTCCCAAGCTGAAAATAACTCTTAACTGTGTGTTCAGACAGAGAGTGAAGTGCATTTGTTTCGTGTCAAATCACGTCTCTCCATCTCCGTTTATCGCAATATTGCAATTATCGCATATCATCCCGGGGTTTTATGAATCTGAAAGATGAGAGAGTGGAGCGAAATAACAGAAAGATCTGGAGTTTCTGCCTGAACACACCTTTAGAATAACAAGTGTAAAACGATGGTGGCTGCACTATTATTTAAAATGCAGTTAAATACAGTTTTCTAGACCTATTTCAGTTTTGTTTTCCAGACCTGAAATAGGTCTGAGCTGCTCCTTTAAGTTTCTATCTGTAGAAGCAGACTCACTCTGACTCCTCATCATGTTTCCTTGACTTTAAAAAACGTTGCTGACCCTGTTTTCAATCTCCAGCTGCCTTTTTCTCTGCAACTCAACAGTTCTCCGTACTTCCACCTCAAGAGAAAACTCATATATTTGTATACATCCAACAAAAAAGTAGCATTCGTCTAGTGATAAGTGCAAAAAATATGGTTACATCTGTCCTAAAAAAATAATCATCTACAAATGCATCAACTCTCAAATAAGCAGAATATCAGCAAGAAGAGAGGCAGAATCCAAACATTTTTAGTTATATAGCACCCTTATGTTCTTGCTGGCAGCATGAGGACTCCATTTCTTTTCTAAAACAATACATAATGCACTCCACTTATTGCTTTAAATATTTGTTCTTCTAGTACACGAGATCCACAACGTAGTCTCCTCCAAACTCAGCTGGAATCTTTTAGGACGGTTTTGTTGAGTTCATAGATCTCAACGCGCTTTCTTCAGCTCCAATCAAACCAACAATCACACCCTGAGTCCGAACAGTTAACACACACACCTACTGTTATCAACAATGAATAGTGCATTTACACAGCGGCGACACTCAGCAAAGGACAGGCAAAGAATTACGACAGCGAGCTAAAATCGTCCATTTCTTCTTCAAATTAAAGTCACCAAAAGAAAAGCAAGACTCTTTGACTACTGGACTTTGTTTACAGTGAAAAACAACTTATTTAAGCTCGCTGTCGACTGTATCTCTCCTCTTCTCCTCCTCCTCCTCCTCCTCCGTTAGATAGACTTGTTTTAAACATAGTGCAACAGTGCTGCCAGCGGTGAACTCTGCTCCACTCCTCACTCACACTGCAGCCAAACACAGACGACACAATCACAAATGACCGCCGCACGGCTGCAGACGTCTGCGTTTCGGAAATATAAGAAAACATATTATTTTAGTTTTAGGCCTGTCTGTCATATCAGGGTTCCGTCATGTTCTCCATTTCAAAAAGTAATTATTTCTTTCCAGGATTTCTTGAATGCATTTGACAGGTTTTCATACATCATAATCATATCCTGGTAGCATGAGGGGAAATATGACACGTCACATCATATCACCGACTGTATGGCTGAAATATGAATATATATACCAGAGCATGGAGTGATAGTGCAGGCCTGCAGTAGCACAAAACATGTGAGAATATAAAAAAAAAAATTTAAATTGTTTTGAGTAATTAATAAAGTAAAGTCTGATTCTAGCTTCTGTCTGTTTGTATAATGGAGAACCTCTGCGTCAACACCTTTAAACTCAATTTCAAACCTTTCTGGATCTGCAACTGGAACCTTTAACGGTGCAGTGTGTAGGATTTAGTGGCACCTAGCTGTGAGGTTGCAGATTGCAACCAATTGAAACTTCTCCCGTGTGCCGAGCGTATAGGAGAACCACGATGGCCGACGTGGAAACGTGAATTGCTCTCACTAGAGCCGGTGTTTGGTTTGTCCGTTCTGGGCTACTGTAGAAACATGGCGGCCGTCTCCGTGTGTAGATATAAACGCCTCATTCTAAAGCAACGAAAACACAACGGTTCTTATTTTCAGGTGATTATACACTAAAGAAAACATACTTCTCAAATACTTTCTGCCAATAGATCCCCCTAAATGCTACACACCAGCCCTTTAAGTATTGATCTCTGTCACCCTTACATGCCCTGGTATTCATCACTGTCATTCATCTTCCCCCCTCTGACCTTTGACCCCTCCATGCCTAGAAACAGTGGCAGTGCTGCTAATGTACACAGCGCTCCAGGGACACAAACACCACTCTCTCCTGCCGAGTGTAATCGAGAAGTTGTCACAACGCCGCTGTGACGTGTTTACACCGACGGCCTGATTTATGCGGCGGAGAGCATGCCATGTCCCGCCGGATCGTCTCTAACCTAAACACAACCCTCCAGCGGAGCTGGCTTTGGCCCCATGTATGGGGCGAGTGTTTACCCAGCACCCATCAGTCTTGACTGGTCCCAGGCCAGGCCAGGCAGAGCAGGCAGCGCTTGGGTCGGAACTGGGACGGTGCCTGATGGGGGAGACGAACGAGCTCTTAATCATCCCACACGTACGACGGCGGATTCCGGGAACAGATTAAAATGGAGCGTCGTCCACTCGGCGTTATCTCAAGTATCACTTTGTCTTCTAACGTTTACACCTGAGCTCTTCTCTGGTTACCATGGAGGAATAACTGAGGGATGACTGCAACCACAAACTGCCCAACATTCAATTCAACATGTGGATCAACCCTTTACTGTCGGTTCACACTGCAAGCTACGTGACAAACACCTGGCAAACTGTGCCCACAATTTCATTTTAATTCATGAACAACAGATTTGACTTGCAAGAGCAAAATTCATTTGAAACTGACCACCACCGTTCAAATCTTCCCTGTTTTTCCCAATAAGACTTAATTGCTAGACAACTAAATTGAATGTCTTAAAAACCAAGCATGGAGTATGAACCTATCGCTGAGGTCAGTTAAACTGTAAAATAAGATTTTTTTTCATATTAATTAATTCATTAAGTTTAATCAGATTATTTTAATGTTATAAATGTCAAAATATAGCTTCAAAAAAAATGAAAAGCCAAAACGATTGTAGCTTCTTTGCACTGACCAACATTGGTTGAAATTAGTGCTGGAATTAAATTATGATAACCTACTACTTCACAAAATCTGTTTGCTGGTTCCAACTTCATAAATGTGAGAATTTGCTGATTTTCTCTGTTTTCTCTCAGTATAAATTAAACACAAAGATAATGGGTGTTGCTCAAACTAAACAAATAATTTGAAAACGTCCCCTTGGTCTATTGTGATGGGCATTTTTCTCCGCATTTTTGACACTTTATGTACTAAACGATTAAACAAAATGAATCAAATGTAATTCAAATAATTATTAGTCGCAGCCCTATTTGGAATATGTCGTCAAAAAAAAAAATGGACAAGCAGCTTGCAGTGTGAACACAGTTGAATGAAGGCCAACAGGCAGCGAGGTGAATGTAAATGTCAGCATAAGTTGACTCGAATATTATCTATAATCATCTCTTCGTCCTTGTTTACACACGTTCGTCGCTACGGTGCAAATAAAACAAACAAACTGAGGACTCAGTTTAAATATGCCTCAAACCACCTACATCTACATTCAGACTTCTTCAGCCCAAAACTAAATTACACCAAGTAAATCCTCAGTGAAAAGAATACCAGAGCTCTACCATCTCCTCTCCTTAGAATACTCAATAATAAATATACAACAGTATATGAGCCATAATGTCTGTATCAGGGGAAGGCCACTTTGCATTTAAACTATGGAGGTCAAGATTACATGTGCACAAAATAAACTACTTGAAGGGAAAATTTTCCACCTTTTATGTGGATGTCCCGTCAGTTTCGACGGTAAATGTAGTAAATTGAAGCAATAGATTCTTCAGTGCTGATATATTGACCCAGAAATCTGAGTTCTCAGCTGTAAAATCTGTTCCTGCATCCAGCACCGTTATTTGACGTGACAGTGACAGTAGTTGGATGTAAGATAGAACTACCTTGCTCTCTTCGCTTGTTTTGCAAATTAGCCACGTTTCCAACAGCAGGAAAAACGGCATCCTAAAATACAAATGCAGCGGATGTTATGGACGCATTTTACAGTGTTTTTGCTGATTCGGATATTCAGCCGTATTTATTCGAGCCAGAGTATACGGCAGAAGAAATGCAGCGGAGAGAGGCCGAGCAGGAGGATATGGCCGGCGGGACTCCAATGCACGCAATGCATCCTGGTAACATGTAGGAGCTGTCGGCACGGCTCCTTGAGCAGGAGAACTCAGCTTTCTCGGTCAATATAGCACACTGAGGAATTTATTGCTTAATTCGACTACTTTTACCATCAACACTGATTGGACATCCACATAAAAGGCAGTGAATTTTCCCTTTTACATTCTCAACATTAACATTCAACAGGTCACTTTCACCTGACAAATACTTCCTGAAACAGAAACTAGTAAAAAAAAAAATCTAACTCGACCACTTGTCACAGCAACAACTGACCGATATTTGATCGGCGGGCTGTTTCTCGTGTCCCTTTACTGATTATGAGCCTCACTGTCAGTCTGAACTGGTTTGTTTGTTTGTTGCTTTGTTGCTGTTATTAAATGTGCCACAGTGCAACTTTGGCATTTTACAGAGATCTATTGAACACAACAGGAATAGATATGAAGCGCTAGACAAAAAGATTATTATGTAATAAGTACAAAATTAAAAGAAATTACAGTACATTCATTTTTAATATTGAAGTAAGTGTTGCTAACTTCAGTCTTTTACATTTCAGTCCTCCATTTACTTATGTTTTGTGGGAATGATTATCTTAAAGCTATGATTTTTTTTGTTATAATGAATACATGTTTTTAATTCAACACTTTAAACTCACATTTTATTGATTTCTAGGTAGTTTTTAATTATATATTTGGTTGCAGCCACCATTCTCTCCTCCTATAGCCAGCAATAAGCTACCCTGTCCAAGTACAAATCAGGTCACTTTACAATATGGGAGTATGATATTAAAAAACAAAATCAAAAAGAGGGAAATAAACGGAGTGAAATTATGGTAATGACGATGATTTTTTACTGTGCAAAGTCCAGAAATGATCTCTCATTTCTCTGAGATGACGACATAAATGACATGAAAGGCAAGACGGTTCACCTCAAACAATAATTCTCCTAATTATTTTTGATCAATTTTCCATCTCTTACTCTAAGTTGGGAGAACAACCATCTCATCGTGTTCCTTCTGTTAATAAATTATTGAGTAAAATTACACAAAACCAAATATCAACATATAATACATGATCAGTCCAGAAGAGTTTAACATCATGGCAATTTAAGTTTCTTTTTGATTTGTGCGGTTTACAGGCAATATGCCTTTTTTTAATTTTATAACAATTCATTTTTTAGGAGCTTAAATTTATGGTGAAAAGACATTTTTGAGAAGGCAGATGTTACCTCTCTCTCCGTATGTCGAGTTGTCCACAACGATCCAAAGGGTTCTGTGACCGGGTACAATCTTCTCAGTGGTCTTTCATTTTCTTATTTTTTTTTACAGGTGCTATGTGTCTTTATGGGAAAAGGAGTTAGCTGTTGATTGTGGCTGCCTGCTCCTTCTCAGCCTTCTCTTTGGCCTTTTCCTTCTCTATCAGCTTCTCCTCCTTCTGCAGCATCACCATGATGTCAGCCACCTGAGTGGTGGAGATGTCGATGTCCTCCTTGTCGATCAGTTCCACCACCTGGGACGATGCAAGATGATACAAGAAGTTAATTAAAGCCTTTAATAATGTGTTTTGTTATTTCTATATGCATGACCACATAGGCAAATGGAAAATCACAGCCCTGATCCATAACATTTCAAAAACTCAAAAAGAGCATTTTATCTGAAAATTAAAGAAACTACAAAATTAAAAAACACAACACAAATCAGAGGAGAATTCCTAAATTTCCTGTCAACGTACTTTGATGACGTCGTCGATGTCGATCTTGCCGTCCTTGTTGTCGTCGAGCGCCTCGGCGATGCTCTGCAGCTTCTGCTCTGGAATGTTCTGGATCTGCCGCATGATGCCGATGAGCTCGTCGATGCTGATGAGGTTTTCCCTGAAGGTGTAGAACAGACTGCATACAGGAAACGGTATGTAACGGAAAGCAATGGAAACGTGGTGGAGAAATCCTGAGGGTCAACATGCTGCATTTCACGGTTCCCAGATCACACCAATCAAACTGATTTTCAAGATTAATTTTTTTATTCACGGCAGGTTTAAATTTTGGTCTCAAAGTTAATTCATGCTGAAAGTGCTGCTTAACATTAATAGATAACTGATTTGTTTTTATAGCTGGTAAATATAGTATAATAAATGACTCAAAAATGTCAACAAAAAATAATCAGTTTAGCCAATTTTGTGTCGTCACACATCTCTGACAAAAACTGAACAAATTCAGTGTGTACTGTCTTAAATCTTTCAAATCAAGCAGCTTGAGTTAGATCTTTGTATTCAATCTGATTTCATTCATTAAAGGGAAAATAAACTGGTTATTAAAGTGGGTCCACAGCAACCAGGTGTTGGTGTAGGGAGCAGAAATGGAAGCTGGTTGATCCTTTACAGCAAAATTCCATTCAGTCACGGTTGAAAAACCACGATGCAATGTTAGCATTTAGCAAGCAGGCAAATGGCGGTTGACCACAGTTCTGCTTACCTTCTGGGATCGCTATATTTAATAAAGAATAATCTGTAAAATTTTAAATCAATTAGAATTTGGTTTTGCAATTGTAAACTAATAATTGGCATGATGACTAACAGAATATTCTTTTTGTATGTTTTTTTCTGGGAAACCTGTTGTTCCTTGTTTTAGCTCCACCACCATTTCACAATGAAAGCAATGATGATGAAGATGACAGTGATGATGAAGATGATAAGGATGATGAAGACAGTTACAGTTTAAAAAACGGATCACTGCTAAACAAATAAGACCTATAATAACATTTTAAATTGAAATAACTGGCTTTATATGTCATGAGAGACAAAGAAAATGATACAAAATCATTATTTTAAAAGAAATCATAAAGCAGCAGCGGCTCAGGCATGACTAGCTACACTAGTAAACAAAACTAAAACAACTGGTGCAAAGCCATAAGAGACTGCAGAGCTTTTTTCTAAAATATATTCTTCAACAACATTGTGGGGTACAGAGTGCTGAAGGGATGACGTATTTTTGTAGGTCAACCAGGAAGTTAGCATCGCCCTGGTTCCCTCGACAAAAAGCTAACGTTAGGCTATAAACGAACGGTCGCATGACTTCACGCCACCACCACTAAGATAAGGCGGACGAGTCGGTGTGATGGCGTTTAGTTAACAACTTTGAGCAGAGTCAGGCTAGCTGTTTCCTCCCTGCTTCCAGTCTTTATGCTAAGCTAACAGGCTAAAACACTTCCTGACTCCAGCTCCAAACTTAACACACAGAGACATGAGGTTGATTTTGATCTCCTTCTTGTGACGCCCAGAAAGAAAGCAAACAAGCATATTTTCCTCAAGATTGAAAATGTATAACAAAAAACATGAACTGATTTTAAAGCTTCTAATACTAAAGCAAAACTATGTCGTAAACAACACCGAGATGCATGACTTCATGTAGCACATGATGATGATCATTTTAAAACGGATGTACAGTAGCATCTGGGAACTATTCTGAACCACCACGGACAGCAGTGTAGAGGTTAAATGATGACATAATGAGCTCTTACCCGACAGGTGGTGTGGCTCCACTGTCCATCTGCCCGTCCAGGATGACCTTGTCATGCTCCAGCTCCCCGATGATCTTGTCAATGCGACCGATCATGCGGTTCACTCTCTTAGACAGACGCTGGCTCGCCTTCGACTCCTCCAGCGCCTTCTCTTGGCCCGTCTTAGAGAGCTCCTTCTTTATCTCCTCGAGATCCTATAAAACACAACAACATACTGTATGAAACAACATACTCTTTAAACCTCTAAAACCTTTGATTAACTGCGAGTCAGGCACCTCGTTGTATTCCTGGACATCATCCTTCAGTTCTTCCAGCTCTTCTTTCTCCAGAGTCAACAGCCTCTTCTGGTCCTTCAGCTTTGAGCACGCATCACTCAACAGGTCGATCTCCTCTTTGGTGATCTCCTCACCCTGGAGCACAAACATACCAATGAAGAAATTTGCTCCTAAATGCCAGAAATGACATCCAGTATTGGGATAAAAACTTCTATTACAATGTCCTTTTAAAACATTCAATACGTCCTTAGCAGCAGAGTACATAAAAACTGCTTTAAACTTGCAGGGGTCTCCAACAAGTAGCTCGCTCGCTTCCAGTAGCTCGCTACCAGGTCCTTTAAAGACAACAGTGACTTGTTTAACAAACTGACGAAGAAGGCCAACGCAGCAACAGAGGCTTTGTTTAGTGGTGCACATCCTAACGAAACACAAAAAGCCCTTCGCCTATGGTGAGATTTTAACAGAGGCGGTGACTGCGGTGGCTGAAACGTTATCAAAGGACCATAAAAGTAAGACTGTTATGCTATGTCTGCTTTTGGTGATGTACAACTTGGTGTTATGAGTTGCGCTTGGCCACTTTCATTTTGTCAAATTAACTCTCAGAGGGAAAAAAGGTTGGAGACCCCTGCCTGCATTAAAGACTAGTTTTTAGATACCGAAAGATAAACATGTCAGCTTGAGGTCATATTTTCCCTCCAAAATGGATACAAAGTGCATTCACTTAACAAGTAGCACATGTGCATTTAATATAAACCCATATAAGAGACCAACCCAAACATAGAAAATGGGTAAAAGAGGGAAGCTCTAGAGGACACATGATGAAGAGGACTCTGTGGAGCTATAAAGGCTGTTAGTTAGAGAAGGAAAAGTTCAACTTGGGTCAGTGATGCTGTCTGGAAGGATCGACAAGGAAAAGAGAAGGAGGAGAAGTCTGTATAGATGTGGGCTACACAGAATTTGCAAATCATATTTAGCATTTCTTCTTTAACCAATTCAGAGCACCAGATCAGTGGGGTTTGACTACCATGGTTTGTCCACACTACAATTTGTTTTAATCTAGATGCCTATATTTTAGGCTTAAATGGTCAAAAAATATCAGATTGAAGTCAAAAAAAGAAAACATAATTTGTTTCCAGTCTTTGTAGCTTGTCTGTGATTTGTCTGCACTCTTTGCTATAATCTACATTGTCTGCTTTTCGTCCCACTTAAGAGCACACAAAGCTGAATATGAGCATCTGTGGTTTGACTCATGTCAACATTCATCTCATCACGGCAATAAAACCTTGCATTTAAGGGTAATTTCCTCTAATGCGGATTATGTTCTCACTCCTACCGAACCTGAGATCAAATAGCAGTCTGAAATAGTTTTAAGAAATGCCAGAATTACATGCAAGTACTGTTTAACCCTCATCTGGGTGGGTCCGTTCAGAGAAAGACCAGATAGTGTGCGTGCAGGGATAAACTGGTACAGATGTGAGGGGTCACTTGGGAGGAGAGACATCATTAAACCTAACCTGGTAGCGCAGGAATGTCTGCCACTGTTCATACTGTGTTGGCACAGAAGACGCAGACATGATCAAAATGAAAAGGTGGCGACAAGTGAGTGACAAATAAATTACAGTCTGGGTTATAATCAGTAAACAAGAAAATGGGTCAACACAAAATATCAAACATTAATGTTTAGTGCTGGTCTACAGTTAGTGGTACCAATGGGGAAAGAGTTAAAATAAATTAAAAAATTCTGTTAAAAACATTCTTTGGTATGTTAGTTGAAAAGTTAATGACTTCTTTATGACACTGTATTAGGGCCATTGTAGGTAAAAACAAAATAACAATTACAGAGCCGGAGGTGGGAAAAGCAAGATTTTTATAGATTAAAGTCGTAAATTTACTAAAGAAATTCACAAATTTACAAGATAAGAACTTGAATATTCTCTGAGATTATAAAGTTATAAATTTGAGAAAACAAGTTGTGCAAAAACTGCCACAGTCTGAATTTTGTTGCTTCTAAAGTAGTGTTATTATGGTAAGGATGGCCTCTGAGCGAGGCAAAAGTCCTGAAAGATACATATCCGTGTTTTCTTTCATGTTCTGTCTGTGCTTTTTTAAATAAATACTAATAAAATTTATATATTTAGCATTTGGCAGCTCATTTTACCGCAGAGTTTAACTGCAGCGTCTGTGGTGTGAGGAGGTTGACCCAACCTTACAAAATGAAGTTATGTGGTTCCTTGACAAAAAACAACACTATTTTCTGAATTTTTTTCTCGTAAATTTGTGACTATAATCTCAGAGAATATCACAGTTTTTTTTGTAAATTCTCTGGATATTACCACCCTCCGTATTTTTTTTTTACCAAACAATGGCCCTAATACGCTGTCGTACTTCTTAACCCCATTAAGAAAATATTATCTTTACTAATGTCCAAGACTGATTTGGGAGATCTAAAAAAACAAATACAAAGCGAACTCAAAGATATGATGACATATTGTATGTGAAATGCTACAAACATTTACCGAAATGCAAAAAAAGTATTAAATAAGGTACATATGTCTGATGCTAACCCCATCTTTAGAGAGGACAGAGTTTGTTGTTTTATTTAAGATACTGGCACATAAAACTATATGTAGTAAAGAGTTCTTTAGATGTTTACCAGAATCTCCCAGACTGCATGTTTGGAGACATTACCTTGATTCCTTCTATGATGGGCGCGGTATCCCTCAGTATCTCTGAATGAGCAGCCATGTCGGCTTTAACCTTCTCTGCTTCAAACTCCTCACCCTCCTGTAGAGGACAGTGTCGAGACAACTGATCAAAGAAAGTAATGAAAGTGAGAAGATGTCCACTTTATAATCTGTAGGATAACATACAGTAGGCATGGCTCCTCAAGTATTTAGCTAAAGTTCTTACAAATAAACACCTCATGAGCTGGCGTGGAAACAACGATAAAAACTAATTATGACTATGTTGTTACCCTGGCAGCCTTCTCTGCAGCGTCCGCCAACCTCTCCATCTCCCTGTCCTTGTTGTCCTGGCGTATGGCCGCCTCCTCCAGTAGCGTGGACTCCAGCTTGGCCTTGTTGTCCACTTTGGAGGAGAGCTCCATCTCTGCCACCATCAACTGGGCCTCCTTTGTCTGGAGAGGAGAGAGTAGGATAGAGCAGAGTACTAAAATATCTACCACCAGCTAAACCCTTAAATGCCCACCGCTGAGCAGCTTATCTACTTTTTAAATACTGTTTACAGAAACATTTTTGTAAAACCTAATTTCAGAACACGTATTATTATGTAACCATGGCAAACAAACAACATGATGGCCCGTTAACGTACCACCATTTCAGGCAGCGTCTGCAGTGTGGTCTTCAGCTGGTCGGCGGGGGAAAGGGTGTCGGGGAGGAACATGGCTCGGGACAGCAGCAGCAGGGACGTGGGGATCTGCTGGTTCAGATGCAGCTCCAGCCACTACGAGAGCCAAATACAACATGAGAGACGTTGATTGATTGACAGGCATGATTTTCGTGTTGTTTATTCGTCAACCCCCGGTGCGTGAAGGCCTTAAGGCAGCAAAAGAGTCTTTGTGTGCTAAAAAGGTTAAATCCTGAAAGTATCCTCCATCTCTGGTTGCTGTTGTTACCTGAGCAAGTTGCTCTCTCAGTCGCTCTTCTGTGACTCCGAGAGATCTCATCCCTCTGACGCGACAGGCTGACTGCACCTCGTTCACGTTCAGACTCTCCACCCCTTCCTCTGCAATCAGCTGGAAAAACAGAGTGCATTTTCTGATGTTACTCTTTATGAAAGTGCAGCTGTCTGTTTACTTCTGATAATGATAAGGGGAAACGAGAGAGGACATCTACTAGAACTTTATCACAGAGGCTCATACCTTGTCGTCTGCACGGATGGCCCTCAGCTTCATGATGAGCTGGAAGCGGAGGAAGTTGTTGGTCCCGATGGACTGGAGCTCCAGGAGACGGCAGAGAGCCACCAGCTGAGGTCGGGTCAAGTTGTCCAGAGTCAGCTCATCCTCGAACAGTTTGGAGAATTTGATGATCTGCTCATTACTGGGACGCTCCCCGGAGTTCCGGATCTAAAGAGATGATAAAGTTATGACTTGTAAATCATTCTGTATTACAAGGGGAGTCTGAAAGCTAAAGCAGGCCGGACTTTTAATGCAAAAATATATGTTTTAAAATCCTAAATCATGAGGTGAGACTAAAACAGATTCTCTAATGGAGAGCCCCCCATTTTGTGTCACTTTGGCCCACAAGAAATATTGATATGAAACTTAGAGTGCAAATAGAACAAAATATGAATAAATTTAAGTTTATATATTTGCACTCTTTCCCACGTTGTACTGCAACTGCTGCACAACAATTTACCTCAGGATTAATAAGGTTTTATCTTCTTGTATTGCAGCTGTACTTATAACTGTGTAAAATAATGCTGAACTGTCATATTTTACATTTATGACCTCATTTTTCAACTAATTTACTTATGTACAATAGACTCAAGTTGAAGCATGTCATTGTGTCCACGAGAGGGCAGTGTTGAGCCTGTTTTCACTCATTTCATGAGGCCCAGCCTCAGTGAACGCTGACACCAACCTTCTGGAAGAAGGTGGAGAACTCCTCGGTGACGTTCCCCTGAGCCGCCTTGTTCCGCAGAGCGATCTCCTCGATGGTGTCCTGCAAGAACTTGGCCATCTCCAGTTTGACTCTCAGCTCCGTTTTCAACCTCTCCTCCTATAAAAGACAACATGTTACAGATTCAAGGTGGTGTAAAAACAATTATTCATGATAACTATAATAAACAACATTTTGTTGAGCATTCTGTTTTCAAGAATGTTATAAACTCTGTGATGAAATGGGATGAAAGTAAAGAAACATACCTATAATCTACTGTCAATAGTAGTATTGTTTTACATTATACGTGAGGGCAATGTGTCAGTATAAATTTATCAGTATATTCTGCAACAATACCACCAGTATAATGTATTCCACAATGGTTGTGCCTTGTGGTTAAATTGAATTAATTTGAAATTGACAGAAATAAACAAACAAACAAAAAATATATAATGAAAAAATTAAAAAAGAAAATATTTTAAAACAAATAAATGTATATTGAGTAATAAGCATTGCCAAACCGCCTCAGATTCAAATTATATTTTATTATTTGAATCTGAATATATTCTCACTCATTCTGCGATCTGGGAGACTTATTATTTAAAAACAATCAATCTGCGAATAGTCGATCGACAGAAAATTAATCGGCAGCTAATTTTATAATCAATCATTTGCTTTAGTAATTTTTTAAAATACAAAAGCCGAATATTTTCTGGTTCCAGCTTCTCAAATAGGAGGATTAGATGTTCTTCTTCTGTCATATATGTCAGTAAACTAAAGATCTTTGGTGTTTTGGGACTAAATAAAACAAGGAATTTGAATGAATCACTTTAGGCTGAACAATTAAGAAAAAAATAATCAGATTAATGGATGAAAATAATCTTATTTGAGCTACTGTGTCTCAAACCCCATTGGCATACAATGTAGGCCTAAAACTGGATAATAACTTTTAATTGCAGCTACAACATCTTCCAAGCATAATCCCCAACATTGATTTTATGCATCTTGTCTGTATCATGCAGCTTCAGTCCAAATAAAAAGCCCAGCAGGCAGCTTTGATTACCTTCTTTGACTGTGTCTCGAAGGTGGACGGCAGCATGTTGGGGAAGAGCTTCAGAGCTACGGGGAGCAGGAACTCCATGAAGGGGACGATGATGAACACCAGGAAGGGAAGAAGTCTGAAGACGTCGGCACACGTTCTGAGGAACTAGGGAGGAAGTTTGGAAAAAACTGGAATTAGAACCGACCCCTTGATTCACATTCACATTTGTTGACCACCTATGCCACTGTCTGCTTGTGTTTGGATCTGTAACGATTAGGGCTGTCAAAGTTAACGCGATAACGCAAATTCGTTTTAACGCCAATAATTTCTTTAACGCATCAATGCCATTTGTGATTTTGAGGATGTAGCGAGCTCAGTTTTAAACCTAAGGAATCCATTGGTACCAAACATGTCATACTAGCTTGTCATGAAGAAGGTTAAATAACGCTACAAAGTTAGGCTAAATTTTGGTGAGGAAAAACTGGCTTGGCCATTTTCAAAAGGGGTCCCTTGACCTCCGACCTCAAGATATGTGAATGAAAATGGGTTCTATGTGTACCCACGAGTCTCCCCTTTACAGACATGCCCACTTTATCATAATCACATGCAGTTTGGGGCAAGTCATAGTCAAGTCAGTACACTGACACACTGACAGCTGTTGTTGCCTGTTGGGCTGCAGTTTGCCATGTTATGATTTGAGCATATTGTTTTATGTTAAATGCAGTACCTGAGAGGGTTTCTGGATTTTAAGGTACATTTGATCAGATAAAAAATGGGCGATTCATTTGTGATTAATCACGATTAAATATGAACAATCATACGATTAATCGCTATTAAATATTTGAATAGATTGACAGCCCTAGTAACAGTGAAGACATTCGTTCCCACCAGGCTGAAGTTTGAGCATGCGTCCAGCAGAGAGCAGCAGCGAGAGGAAAAAAGCCAACAGGGAACCATGTGAAAATGTTTACCTCATCTTCCTTTGTCTCTTGGTACAATCGCCCTGCTCAATCCCTCTAGTTTCACCAGTCAGCACTTCTAACCCCCGTCCCCATACATCACCAGTGCAACAGAAACCTCCTAATTCAGCGGTGTGTTATTCTGCATGGGAGCTGTGTAGACCAAAGTGAACATTCTGCCTCAGAAACTGTCCTCTTGAGCCAACAGGAAGCACATTTGTTCAGCACAGACCTGAACAATCCTCAGAGTATAGAAGAACACTAGTCTACATCATTGTACGGCTGTCCAACTGTGGCTTACTGACCGTCCAGGAACACAATCCCAACCAGCCATCTACAGAAACGGCCAACAACACGAGTCCTTCTTTCTCCACCCGTTCCACCTGCATGTCAGTGCACCAGTAGGGTGAAGGATTTAGGCCAGTGTGAAGTGAAAAGGCCTTTTGTCCGCAGCCCCATTGACATGTATATCATCTCCCAGAGTTCCACATCAAAGCAGGGAGGAGGAGGGGGGGGGGGGGGGGGGGGGGGCGACAGATTAAAATAGAAGAAGCCTTAAACGGAGGCCTGAGTTTTGTACGTGAATATGAAAGGAGGAGATTAAGGAGGCAGGAATGGGGTGCGGATGGGCTCGGGACATGCGCTCCGAGGGAGTCAGCTGCATTTGAAAAGGTGCAGATGGGTCGGTGGTGTGGCTTTAATGAGGGGGGGAAACTGGTCATCATCAGCACTGACCAGCAGCTATTAGCACTGCGGTAAGGCTTTATTTCCACTGTTACTTTAGCATATCACACAGAGCATACATACATGTTGAATGTAAATAGGCTACTGGAGGGTTTTAAAGCTTTTGTTTGTAGAGTTTTGTCTGATGTAATGCATTACCGTGACCATTTAAAAACAGTTTCTCCTAACTTGATCTATTTTAAGTATGCTGGTGGTCAGTTTATCCCATTTACTCCACTAAATAACAATGTTTAACTCCTGGACTTATTTCTTTCTACTTTATTTCTACTTTACCTGTTTTATTTGCTTTATAACTGTGTGTTTTACCTGTTATATGTTTTACCTGCCTCGTTTAGTCTTGTCAAGTATTTGTTTTAAAGCACTGACCAGAAGTGGCAACTGTGAATCTCGTTGTATTTAATACGATGACAATAAAGCTTTCTATTCTAGATAAACGTGAATTCTGTGAGTCAATTTGTCATTAATCTTCCTATAGCAAAAATAAATGATTACCTATAACATTTATTTTCTTCTTAGCTCATCTTGTACCTGCATAGGTTGTTATCTCAAAGGAGAAGGTCAATGTAAAATGTATATCTACAACATGAGTCACTGGAAAAGGCACCAGGCACATTTCAGCTCTTATTGCACTGTTGCACCATCCCTTTGCAGCAAAGCATGAAAGGTCCCATTGTCATCACGTGTCAGTGTGACTTGTAAAACTACATTGTAAACATGCCTCTGCACGGATGTGTGTAAGTGTAACACCTGTACACTCCTCTAAGATCCTGCACTGCACTTGAAAGTTACATTTGAGCAGGTATTTAATTATCATCCTGCATTTTTTATATGTTGAAGAAGATGTATAGATTGATATATACATGCTCTCTTGAGGCTCTAGTTTAATTTAATCAAATAAAACAAACAACCTTGCCAATGTCAGACACAGCACTGAAGATATTCAGTGAACCGCGATGATTACGGCTGAGATACGCTCACCAGCTTCGCTGTAAATGCTTGAATGTGGATATTAAAGAATATTTTCTGTCAGCAGATAAACAACCATCATTTAAAAGGTGATGTTTATGTTTTAACTCACAATGGCAAAAGCAGTTGGGCAGCAGCAATGCCAATGATGTCTACTAAGTCTGTACCGTCCTGTACTATTGGAGGGAGATGGTAGCAGTAAGTGTGACCTGAGCTGACCTGCTCATCTCCCCTGAAATGACACCAGCGCCTGCATCAGACTACTGCAGTGGCTCTGGGCCTCAATCCAGACAGCCTCCCTGAACCTCAGACTGCAGGTAGATTTAGAACCAGGGCCAACAAGTGCACAACCTTTTTTAGTACTTCACTACTTGCAGAAGAGGTAAAATAATGAATTTTACCATCTGTTTCCACAGTAGTTAACTGTAAATCCTAAATACATTTTAACTAAACAGCGTCTGCTTTGACTTAGTGATTGTAAAACCTCATTAGGTTATCCACATGTGAGTAAATAACGTGATAACAGCACCAATGAAAATCTAATCACACTCAAGATTATTACCCTTGTAACATAATAATCACTGTATAACCCAGAATAAGACAAAGCCAAGTGATATTTCATCACATGGCAGTTATATCAACATTAATTGCTGCAAAAAAATTCTAGAAAAAGTAAGTTTGCTTTTTTCCACTTCAGGATATCCTGTTGTGGAAACCACAACCTGCTGACACAATATTGAGAAATTTTGGTGTAAATATTGGGTGAAGCTGAAATTAAAGGGAAAATTTGACACCTTTTATGTAGATGTTCAATCAGTGTCGATGGTAAATGTAGTCGAATGAAGCAATACATTCCTCAGTGCGTGCTATGTTGGCCGAGAAAGCTGAGTTCTCATGCTTGCAGAGCCGTGCCGGCAGTGCCTACATGTACCAGGATGCATTGCGCGTGGCTAATGCAGTCGCAGCATCGGCCTCTCTCTGCTGCATTTCTTCGGCCGTATACCCTGACTCGAATAAGCATATCTAGTTTGCAATACAAGCAAAGAGAACAAGGAAGTCTCAGAACTCAGCTTTCTGGGTCAACATAGCACGCACTGAGGAATTTACTGCTTTAATCAACTATATTTACCATCAAAACTGATTGGACATTCACATACAAGGTGGCAGAAAGAAAACTCCCCTTTAAATGAGGAGTTTTCGATTCAAAGATGCAACACATAAAGCTTCTTCTTCCTAAAGAGCTTTAATCAAGCCGCACAACCTGCTGAGCGCCTGGTGAGTAAACACTCAGCGTGCAGCCAATTTCTATAATTGATCCCATTAAGTGTGAGAAGCTGTGGATTAAACATTACAGAACAAGATGTCTGGGCTGTCAGACTTAAAAACCGTGCACAGTCATCTCTGATCTCTAAACTCATGTTGGTTATATCCACTCTGTAAACCCTGAGTCAGACTGGAAAAAATGATTCCTTTCACTGGAAACACTGGCAGATGGATTCAAGGCTCAACTAATCCTTATTATGTTCAAATATAATCTGCAATTGAACAGAGCTTTGAATGGTTTCTGCTAAAATGACTGCAGAATACATATTCTGTCCAGACGCTATACCCGTCTATACTACCCGTCAAGCTGAAATTCTTAGTTATTTAAAATGGATCCTTGATTTCAGACAACGGTAGACAAAAGCAGGCTTCTCATTTCTAGTCAGCAACTAGCAATTTGTAGACTGACATGACAACAGATTCTGGAACTGTAGTTAGCTAGCTGATTAAGCTAACATTAGCTACCTTGCTGTCATTTTATTGTTTCCCACTGATTCATTTGAAGACAAGAACCCTGTCACAGTGTTTCACATATGCACTTGATGCCATGCTAAAAGACTGGTGCTAAAGCATGTAAAAAGTCAGCATCCATCATGTTGTGCCGAGCTACGGCTGTTAAGCTATGATTATTCAAACGTTGTTCAGGGGGGGGGTTTAACGGTTAACACTGCATCACCTCTGTTAGCCTAGAGGAAAGGAAGATATATGGTGGAAAACTACATTAATCTTTGCATGCTACGCAGTTTAGAAACACGCTTTTGGGCTGCTCTATTCTAGTATCACTAAATGTGCCCTTGACTTTTAAGATTACTTTCCCTTTTTGCCAAATAAACTCACTTTTTTTTTCTAAATACCTTAAATACTTGACATCTGTTTTGAGTGTCAGGCCCCGAAGAAAACACCTGAAAACCCACGACTCCAACAGAGCTGCTCAGTATGAATGTGAGGCCTGGTAGTGGTTGCATCTGAGTGCATTATTAGAAGCAAAGCATGTCCATTTAATAAAATCATCATCTCAACAGATTTGTTCTCCAGAGAAAACCTTTCAAGACTTCAGGATATTAATATATCCTCCCTGCAGACCTCACCTGTCTCCTCTCGCGGCGGGACAGCGGGTGTCCGTTCAGCACCCTCCACAGCATTCGCCCAGCGATGGTGGTATCGATCCACAGCAGCCTGAAGCCGTGGTAGTAGTGCTTGACTTCGTCTACTACCCACTGTCGGATCGTCCTTCTCACAGGTGCTGCATCCAGCGTCGGGCTGTACACCGGCCCTCCTTCCTCCAGCTTCTTCTTCTTGTCCTTTAACGAACGCAGCGACTTCTCCACCTTGGAGTCGTCCCATCTCCTCCTCGAGGTGTGTATCCACCGAACACCAGGGATGTCCTGTGGTCGCGCTATCGTCCACTGGGGCCCCGTTGTGATTGCAGGGTACGGTGAAGAGGAGGCCCCCGACACAAAAGCACAGTAGAGGCGCTGTGAGTCCGGGTTCTGGCAGGGGCCCACATCTGACAGGGGGAGGGAAGGACTGACTGAAGAGACCTGGGACAAACTGCCAAGTCGGAGCCCATCGAATCTAAGAAGACAACAGGATGAAGAGCTTAAGAACAAATGGTGTAAACATTGAAATAAAATTTATTAAAATACAACATCAGCCATTAAAAAATATAAATAACACCCTTTGGTACCTTTTTAAAAAAAAAAAAAAGCAATGGGAATTAAAGTCTTTGTTGCACAAAATAAAAACACTTTGATAATCTGGATATTGATTCACATAATTCTGGTAAATATTTGTTTAATTTTTGCTGTTTACATTCAGTTTTCCCATCTGAAATACTGTCTTAAAAAAAAATACTATTTTATATTTACGTTACTATTCTACATTTACTTATGTTTATATTTAAGCCCTGTATTTTAACTGCACTTGGCTGAGTGTACCAAGAAAAACAAACACCTCAAAATTATGAAAGAAGTGTGACTGCATAAATTGACATCTTTTAAGACTTTTACTGGAACAAAAAACAAAAAAAGTACAGACCTTTCAGAAAATGTAGATGTGTGAATTGGGACTATCTAACATAAAAAATTAGCACCCAATAAACCACAAAGATTTAAAGGCGTAATCTTTTCAAAAGATGTTTGGAAAAGTAAAGGTGTACTAGGAGCTGCATGCAACAGTAGCGAAGCACAAGTCAAATCCTAACAAAAAAAGCAGCATCCAAGAAACCACAAAGCTTTAGAGACATCTAAAACTGGATTATACTGCGTGCTAGACCTTTTTAAAGTCTTATATTTTCATATTATATAAGATATTTTCAGATGTTTGCAGGAACTATAGGCACAGTGGTAGCCCAACATTGAATTGTCTTACTTTTGACTGGAGAGTCTGAGCGCTGTGCAGTTGAAACAGGCTCCATCTTGTACTTTCCCTGAAAGGAAGAAAAAAAATAAACATGAGCGGTTGAGATCTGATAATCAGCCATTAAACAGACAGGAACACAAACACACATACATACAGTAGAGCATACTCAAGGATTTCATAGAGAACTGCAACGATTAGTTGTCAACTATAAAATGAATCACCAACTATTTTGATGACAATCAGTTTGAGTAATTTTGTATGAAAAAACAAAAGTCTAAATTCTCTGATTCCAGCTTCTTAAATGTGAATATTTTGTGGTTTCTTTACTCCTCTATGACAGTAAACTGAATATCTTTGAGTTGTGGACAAAACGAGACATTTGAGGACGTCATCTTGAGCTTTGGGAAACCAAATTTTTCACCATTTTATAGACCAAACAACTAATCGAATACGCGAGAAAGTAATTGACAGAATCATTTGTTGCAGCCCTGTTTGAGGCTTTAATACAAATGTTATTATTGCATCTGTCAGATAAGGGGATTCAAATAGAAATACAGATAAACATGAATGCTGTGAGTCAAATTTCTCCTTAATCTTCCTATAGCAAAATAAATTATTACCTATAACAGTTTTTCATCTTTGCTCATCTTGTAGCTGGGTGGATATTTATTGTTTTATTTCTCAAAGGAGAAGGTCAATGGAAAATTTACATCTACAACATGAGTCACTTAATCGAATGAAAATAATTGTTAGTTGCAGTCCTAATTTTTTCAACTGCCACTGAGCAAATGAGGAAATCACACATCAGGTTCTGACATGTTAATGCAACTTCATTTCTAAATTCACTGACCCAGATATGACACGAGCAAAAGCACACAGCGCTTCTAACTGGTTATATAATGCTATACCTTTATCACATGGTAGCATGCACATGTTAGACATAAGGCTTGAAAAAGATGAATTCAGTTATCCAAAATATACAAAGAAAGAATCACTTTCAGGTTCTTTGTAATGAATTATTTTCTCTTGTGGTTACATTTGCCATTTATATTTTTCCATATCAGAGATTATCATTGCTGCTTAATATCTTTTAAAGTATGGATCTCTGTATAGATCTCTGATAAAACAGATGAAGTGTATTACTCTTCTGCTAATATCTCTACACTGGAGACCAGGATATTCACATCCTGCTCAGGGAGGCCCACAGTGGGGCTCCCAAACCCCCAGAGGCTGCTGTCAGTGTGACTACATACATGCAGAGAGGAGGCGGAGTGGTGAGACACTTCCAGCCAATCCTGTCAGAGCACATGGCCTAACCACGCCCTTCCTCTGGCTCTCACATGGCCGGCTGGAGTGAATCCAGCAAGGCCCGGTTGAGCATGTCAGGCTGCGGCCGGCATGCAGCCACGAGGACACAGAGTTTACTGGAACAGTGTCACCTTTGTGGCAGAGCGGCTGCCTATACTGTAGCACAGAAAGAAAAGCCTGGAAGTACAGTAGATTACCTAACACTATACCATCCGCCTGGGCTGTACAAGCAGAACAACCTCAGTCCTCTTGTATGTGATCCCTGTGGGTTTTTTTTACAGTTTTGGTTTCACATTCACACCTCTTTCAGTCCAAGATTTGTCACATAAAGTACATAATTTTGCAATTCTGGTTGCACAACTATTAGAAATCACAATGGAGATACTTTGGAGATACAAGAAAACCTGATTCCTCTTAATCAGAATGCAAATTTATGGCGTTATGTACAAAAAATCTGGCCTTGTGTGCTCTGATTAATTTGGCATGCAGTTAACACACCAGTCATAATTTTGATTTAATGAAAACTGGCATTTTCTCCTTGGTGTTCTTAACCACTGTTTTGGAAGAAGGAAATAATAGGTGTAACAGGCAAACCAGCTCTAAAAGCGGCGTATTTTCTTTTTAAATAAGGGCTGTGGCTTGGATTTAATTTATGCCGATGTGAAGACTGGTTCATGTGGATTTCGAAAAGTAAACATTTGGAAAAGCAACTGATAAATATTTGAAGAAACTTAAAAGAAACTTTAAAGTGTTAAATTTGAGAATGGAATTTGGTGTGGTGGAAAAATGTAATGGAAAAGAAAAGTAGAAACCCCAGGAAGAGCAACAGAGGAGGGCTCCGAAACATAAAATACATGTTGTATATAGGGAGTTGACAAATGATAATTCAGAAGACTTATTTTAAATGGCTAACTTCACTTTTTCATACAACTTAATTCTCAGTTTCTCTGGCAATATTGTCCATTATTTCTGTGTAGCCGCACAATTGCAGAATAGAGAGGAGATCATGACTCATGTTCAAAACCTCATTCAAGTAAACTCAAAATGATTCCAGTAAACACAAGGTTTCTCTCCAATAACCACAGTAATAGAATACCCAAATGTGTTCACTACATTTAGAATAAGCTTCTTAAACATGGTAGCAACACTGTATTTGATATATATCCTAGCACTACTATATTCTTTCTCATCCAGATCAACTTTGATAAAAAAAATGTAAAGCAAGAAGTCGTATCTTGTGTTTTATGAAGCATGTACACTGAACCTGTCTCTGATTCAAACCCCTATAAAAGTTTATGACTACAATACTTCTACAGAAACATCTTAATCTTTGTTGACTTATTAAAAATGATGGTTGTTTACAAGTATGATTTGGTCTTGACTCAAACCAAACTAGGCCTGGCCTCGGAAGGTCATGACAAGGTCATGCCCTGCCCTGCCCTGCTTGACTTTCACCTGCTGCAACAACTAACTCATGCGTTACCCGCAGCCTGCAGCTGTTTGTCTGTGACGAGCTTAAACACTTCCTCCTGCACCGTGTGGGCGGCCTGGAGCCAGTTCAACACATCGTTACTTTTGGTTTCAGCTATTACAACACAGATACAGCCGTCTTGCACAAAAACAATCCACACATGCTGATTTTTCTTGTTAGCTAAACATCTAATAAAAGATTGGATCTGATGATAAAATGGTAAAATATCTGTTGTTTTATCAAAAGTGTAAGCTCATAATGTAGAAATCTGAGTGAATAGCGTCAAAAGAACAGGACCATTGGTAGGGCAATGCAATTGGTTTATCAACTGGACAACTCCCATCAAAGATGTTACTTCTAGATATCTAACTACTCATTTATTTTAAATTCCTTCCTTATTATTACCACCTAGTTATTTTATTTGTCATCGTTATTATTATTTTTCAAACATTTATTATTATTATTATTATTATTATCTTTTCTTATTTAGTTAAGATGTTGTTACTAGATTTATTATGACTATTATTTAATCCTTTTTTGGTTTTGTTATGTCTATTTTGTTGTGTTTGTTTATGTATAATGTCAAGGTCTGTACGTCACCTTGTTTTCTTGGTCTTTTCTTAAGTATTTCCCCCTTGTTTTTATTGTTGTACCACCTGTTAAGTCACTGCTGTTTTGTTTTTGCGCCAATAAAAAAATAAAAAATAAATAAAGATGTTTCTTTGCATGAGATCCACAACACCAAAAAATACAATCTTCTGCTCTAAATCCAGGGCCATTATGAGCTTCATCTTTCATCTATATTATTAATATATTTGTTTAGCTCCATGGTGGCCACTTGAAAACAAACCATGGCTTGGAAACAGTGACATGGCCTCAACACAAGTGTGTTTATTGGAGAGTATATGTTGGTATGCTTACATCCAGACTGGGACTTCCTGAGAATGTGGCTTTAGTGGCTCTCAAAATGTCAAGCATCTCCTTTCACAGTACCCAATCATGTAAAATATGAAGTTTCTGGGTCATTTCCCCTTGGACAACGCCCTTTGTTAGTGCAGTGACAACTGAAACTCACATATCCAGGCATCTCAGTGTGTAAACTGAGCTTATATGAGAGTGGTCTCGGCTGGATAAACCATGTAAAATGAGTAAACGCTCTAAATAAGTAAATACACTGACTGCTCCATGTTGTTGCAGCAACCACACAACCACTAATAGGACACTTACACTAGTGTACAATCACTTTATCACAACTGAAACATTATGGTTTCTCCAGTAGTTTATTGACGCTGTGTTAGATAATGCAATAATCTTTACTACCTCTCTGACCTTGCAACCTTTGTTTGATGACTCCTACTATTCCACTTTGGAAGGACTACAGTACATACTGGTCAATGTTCAGCAGTCAAAGCAGGACCTTAAAGCCCATTGATCCCCTGTCATACTACAGGCATGTAATAGCACTCATGTCAGCATGAAAACAGAATGGGAAAATTAAGACCTGCCTGTCTCAGGTTGAGTTATAAGAGGCACTGACCTTTCTTCGTGGAAGCAACGCAATTTGTCTGATAATCTGGGCCTAAAGCCAAGAGCTCAGCCTCAGTCCGGCCAGCGCAGACTGACGGATTCCCTTTATGACCCTCTAATCTATTTATAAGCACAGCTTTTAAGAGACATACAGACATTAACTATCTCTTCTGTTGCTTGTCCTATGATATCTTCATATGAAAAAACTCCACTCACTGACAGCTGTGATACACATATTGTATTTAGCAAAAAAGTTGCAAGGAGACATATCATCTGAATTTCTCTGCCGGTTATACAACAGCTAACATGCAACGCTTATCAAAAACGTGGTGATATGAAATGTCTGAGTTTGTTTGCAGCCACATTTACTTTGACCAATGTCCAGTTCAAGACTTGTGAGTGAGAGAGAAAAGTTTGCATAACAAGTAAGATAATAATTCCTCAAAAAAGATGGGGACACGTATAAAATGACTGTAGTGTAGTTGTGTGTTTAAGGCAGTTAAAGTGGTGGTGTGATTACTAATATATTAGTCTTAGGAGTGAGTGAATCCATTCAAGACTTTTTATTGTAACCAACTGAAAAGATGGCAGCGTGTGCAGATGTGCCGGCTGGTAGCTCCTTCAAACTACATTTGTAGTTTTTATTTGTTATTTTTTTGCGCCTTTATTGCCAGAGCTTGTATTGCCTTGTAACTTTGTACAACAGTATATGTGACTTTACATCTCAATATTGCTATACAATACCAAATGTTGTGATGCTGTTGGGAAACAGAAAAAAACAAAAATCTATATCATATTGACAAATATTGCAAAAATTAGTCAAAACTTATTTTGATTTAACACCAAATAGTTGCAGGTTACAGCTTCACAAATATGAAGTGCTTCCTCTGTATCATATCATAAAATTGTTTATTTTGACTATTGGTCAGACAAAGCAAACCAATTTATAAAATACTTTGAGCTCAGATAACACTATAAAGGTAGTATAAATACCTTTGCAGTGTTTGTGTCTACCTGTCCAGGGACTGCAGGTGTAAAGTAGGCTAGTAGCTAAATATGGTAAGCATCTCTTCTCTTTGTATGAGATTAATGTTTTTTTGTGCATTTCTTTATTTCTTTATATGCATTAGCATACATTATTCAACATTCCTGTGGCTCAACATTTCACAGCCTTGTCCAAACATCAACAATAAACAGATGCCCAGTATAAACTGTGCTCCATGGTCGCAAAACAGAGCATTTGGGTTCAGATTCTGCACAACATAGAACCATAATATATCCTCGCATCCTGCTTTAGATCGTTAGATTTGGGTATCTTGTGGATGCTGAATAAACAGATGGGAATCTGTCTGCCATAACAGCAAGCATCCTCACAGACTGAGGTAGAAGGAGGGGGGCGCTTGCCAGCCAGAATAGAGGCTGTCCCAAATCATGTTTATATGTTCCTCATCAGAAAAGGTGCGGTGCCTCGAGCTGCACTGTCTCCCGAAGAAATGATAAAACTCATACATGTAAAACAGACTCATCTTGATGCTAAGTTAATTGTTAGCTTTATTTCATCTGGTCTCCGTAGACAAAACGTTATGCCAATTTATGAAATACTTTGAGCTCAAATAACATTACAAACGTAGCACAAATCCTTTTGCAGTGTTTGTGTCTACCTGCCCTGCAGGGACTGCAGGTGTAAAGCAGCTACTAAATATGGTACAAAGCCTCTATTTTCTTTGTATGAGATTGTTTTTGTTTTTTTGTGTGTGGCCTCTGACATATAAAAAAAATTAAAAAAAATAACCTTTGACATGTTATAGCATAATTCAAATGGGGAGACATTATAATATATATATTTAGATGTATATATTTATGTGCATATGCATTTGCAATGTTAAACTGTGCATAGCATCCTCACAGACTGCAGAGGAAGGAGGGGGTGCTTGTCCTCAAATAACCTGAATCCCAAATCATTTTTATATGCTCCTTATTGAATTCTCATCAGAAAAGGAGAAGAAGTGATAACACTAAACACAACTTTATGAAGAGAAAGGGATTTGTAGCTTGAGATAATGAATGATGGTTGGTTTTAAATGTGATGCTGTCACCTTAAGTCACCCACCATCTTCCTGAAAACACAAACAGGGCCTACCAACCCAGGAGCTGTAAACAACGTTACATGACTCCTTTTGTTAGCTTTATTTCGTCTGGTCTCCATAGACATAACATTAAGTTATCTGAGCTTAATACTTTAAGCTCAGATAACACTACGAATGTAGCACAAATACCTTTGTAGTGTTTGTGTATATATAATATATTTACATTCAACATTTCACAGCCTTGTCCAAACATCAACAATAATCAGAAGATAAACTGTGCTCCATGGTTGCAAAAACAGGGCATTTAGGTTAAAAATCAGCACAACATAGGTCCATAATATGGCCTCCTTTGTCGTTGCTTTAGATTCGTGTATCTTGTGGAGGCTGAATAAACAGATGGGAACCAGCCTGCCATAACAACGAGCATCCTCACAGACTGCAGTGGAAGGAGGGGGGTGCTCGCCAGCCAGAATAAGAAGTTGTCCTCAAATAACCTGGATCCCAAATCATGTTTGTATGCTCCTCATCACAAAAGGTGTGGTGCTTCGAGCTGCAGTCTCCCGGATAAATGATAACAATAGATGACCAAGATAAACTGTGCTGCATGGACAGGGCATTTAGACTAAACATCAGCACAATATAGAACCATAATATATCCTCATTCGTTTTAGATCCCACAACACATCTTGCTTTGCATCTTTAGATTCGGGCATCTTGTGGATGCTCAATAAACAGATGGAAACCAGCCTGCCATTACAACGAGCATCCTCACAGACTGCAGTAGTAGGAGGGGGGCGCTCGATAGCTAGATTAAAAGGTTGTCCTCAAATAACCTGACTCCCAAATCATGTCTATATATTCTCCTTATTGAATCCTCATCAGAAAAAGGTGCAGGGTGCCTCAAAGCAGAGGACGTGATAACACCAAAACCACACATGCAATAACAGCCTTTATGCACAAAAAAAACGTGTTTTGTAGCTTAAAATAATACATGTAGGCGGTATTTAAATGTGATGCTGTCACCTTGACTCACCCACCATCTTCCAGAAAACACAAACAGAGCCAACCAACCCAGAACCTGTAAACTCATTTCATGCTAATATAATTAAGTTAATTGTTACCTTTTTTGTCTGGTCTCCATAAACATATACCAAACTCCATACAATACCTTAAGCTCAGATAACCCACCATCTTCCTAAAGAACCCAAACAGGGCCAACCAACACAAGCACCTGTAAATAACGTTACCTCTTGATGCTAATAAGTCGATTATTAGCTTTATTTCTTCTGGTCTCTATATATAAATAATAAACAGTGAGTTAACTAGTACGAAAGGAAGATAGAAAGCTTACCTTTACCTTTCCTGAATTCGCTTTTTAACGACCTGGACGTTTTCATTAAAGGTGCCCGAGACCTGGTAAACAGGATTAACGCCATGTGGAGGCTTTCTGTTTGAACTCAGCCGTTTTAACCGTTACTGTCAGTTAGAACCGTTACTGTCAGTCACTAGCTAAGCTAAGCTAGCCAGTTAACTAGTCACTGTTTGTTCAAGGCGTCGAAACGAAAGAAAGCGCTAACGTGGTACATAGGAATAACGACAAAAATCCTGGTATCCTTTTAGGAAGCTAAGACGCATGTATAACTAACTGTACGACGGAAAGTTTCGCTCCATGTCGTGTTATGTCCTTCCCTTCTCTTCTACGTAGATGACAGCTAACCGGACTGGATCCCGAGTGACGTCAAACTGCTGTTGTTGTGTGTTAAGCAGCTTGTGATCGTATGATGAGGAGAAACTTCCGGTGTGTTTATGAAGTAAAAGCTCGTGTTTCCGGGTTGGAGGGAGGCTGGTTGCAAGCGGTTGCAAAGGTGGGTTGTTTGAGGTGTCAAGGGAACTTTACTTTTTCTATCTTTAAAAAGTCTTGTATCAGTGCAATTTATACATTGAATATTGTGAAAGAGCTGCAAAATCAAATCACCAAATTGCTATTTCTGAAAAATTAATTAAGAAACCGTTAATGGATAAAATAATCATACAAAAATGTCTGTTTTTGCCTAATCCAGTGTGTTAAATATCTGACAAATTAAGGTGCTTCGTTGATGCAAAAAAACACATAAGCACCCAGCATTACTATACAAACAAATCTATATCATATTGACTAATATTGCTAAAAAATATGGAAAAAAAATTAAAATATGAAAAAAAATTAAATAAAAATATTTATTTTGATAATGAATAATTGTTTTGCCTGCACACTACTCCATGCCACAATATTTTTATTGATCTATTCGACATATTGATTTGATATATTTGAATGATTTTTTTCACACTTTAACTTGATGAAGATCCAAGCAGGATCAAAATCAGTCAATAAAAAAGTAATGTGCAGGCGTTACCTTTTTCTTTACTGACACTGTTTTGATTACCTCGCACATACGTATAATTATTTTTCTTCAACAATGAATAATTGTTTTAACATCAAATATTCACAGGTTACAGCTCCACAAATAGGAGGTCTGATAACTGAATAGCATGACAAAGGTATAGTGCAAAGTTACCTTTGTATTGTTTTTGTCTACCAATATATATAGAGAGAGAGAGTTTAACATAAGTGATCCAAGTAGTCTTTCATTTATGCTGTGAAAGACTATATAAGTTAATCAAAAATAGTATCCTTTGATAAGGTCAAACTAAAGTGCCATGTAGCTATTTTTGTGGGCAAAGGGATTTTCAGATTGATTCTATTTTTAATTCCCATCTAGATTGCACTTCCTAAAGATGGCCATAAATATTTAATTGAATTCACTTTCTATCCAGCTAAAGTGGACTGCTCCAGCAAACATTATGTTGAGTGAGGGGGTAAAAATACATCTGGGGCAATGCTTGAATCAACTTAACAATGGTACAGTAAGAGCAAAGCAAACTAAATCAGTCACTCTGAGCACAACAAGAGGAGGGCTTTGTGTTTTTCCTAATGTACTTATTGCATTTTTTTCCACACTTGTCTTCATTAGAGAAGCAAGTGTGATCCACAAACCAGCAGGATACTGTGGGCGAGGAAAGGGAAAGAGCTGCATTTCCGCCATCCTCATTACCACAGCTGTAGGAAGCCCAACTGTGCAAGTGGAGCTCCTCAGCAGCCAGCCGATAAGACTGTGGCTACAGCCACACTAATAGCTACCTATTGTGTTTGCACAAGGCAGCTTCCAACTGTGAATGAGTAACTGTGTGAGTGTGAGCAAGAAAGCATTGCTTAAAACTTCTGTGGATGAATAAAGGAACTAAAAATAGAAATAGGTATCCACTGCAGATCTTTTTGCATTTGTGCTGTTCTTCAGGAAATCATTTTTTAATTCACAGCATTATGTTGAAGTCCGTTTCCCCATTGATTTGTGTTTCCCCTTTTTAAACCCAATGTATTTATTAAAGCAGCCAACACAATTATGAATTATTATTTAATCTACCTGTAAAGATAGGTAATAATGGAATGTCCACATGCTCATTACTCATCAACTATCATTCAGTGCAGTAATATTGCATCAAGGATGGTGGCTTCTTTTATTTTGAAAGGCAAACGTTTGCAGGAAGTGGGTTGTATTATTTCAGTAATTTTCCCCTCCCCCTAGTTTCCTCTGCTGGTACTGCAGCTTGAGTTTACAGTACAGTATTTATGTGGAGCAAGAAGGCCTGTGCTCTGCCATAACCAGGTCGTTGCTTTGAGGAATCATCTAGGTTTCAGTTTCTTTTTTTTCTATGATCACCTGTGTGTTTCATATTTAGAGCAATTAGATGACATGTGATGAAAATCTATGTAGTTGTGTCATATTTTCTTCTTGTAAGGGAACAAGGGGACAGTATTTCTGGCTATTCTCTATGTTATATGCATTGGCTTTATTTTGGATCAATACTGACAGTGATATGTGGATTAAAATGTAATTATAGGACGTCACATCTGGTTAATTAAGACCAGTGTCACTGTATCCTCCAGAGGACTGCAATCCACCCCTAAGGAATACAGCACAATTAGATAATATACGACCACGACTATTGTATATATAGATATTGCATTATTGGTTCCAGATTCAGAGTAACATTTACCACTTTTTTTTACCTGTAAATAATAGTAAAAAAATATAATATATATTATAATATATTATAAATTACCTAACATGAGACTGTGGACTGACTTGGTTTAGGGTAGGTTATCGTTACAGTCTATAATGACTTCTTCTTCATGTAGCTTCATGTAGCTGTTTAACAGACCCTGATTGTTTTGTTTTTTTATTTAATTAAATGTATCTATTTTATTCATCTTTTCCTTTCCTTACATTTTATTTGTTTTATAATTTATTTTATTTTTTACATTATTTTTATACTGTAAAATATTTTAATATAACTAGAACATGTTTATATAACTACTGTATTGAAATTTCAAAATAAAATGTGAAAAAAAGCGAAGATTAATCTGTAAACATTTTATTTTTTAAATTTAATAATATTATGAATATTAAGTATATATATATTTGACGTGGGCACACTGATATCATGTTTTTACATTATATTTACATTATACATTTCATATCCCATACTTCCGTTTTACTGTACTGATGATGCGGTTTAGGGGTTCTAACGGCAATACATTTAACGTTAAACGTTAAATGACATGTTAGATGTCACGGCTCGTTTACATTACTGTTGTTGGAAACAAATAGGCATAAGTTAAGTGGAAGTAGCACTAAAAATTGTAAAAAATAATGTATAAAAGTGGTGAAATGATGTGAAACAGTCGGGATGAACCGGGGTCAGCTACTTCCTACGGTTGGGTTTTTTGAAAGGACCGGTTGGAGCCCAACGGCAGTACATTTAACGTTAAACGTTACACGTTTGATGACATATGATAGACGTCACAGCTCGTTTACATCATTTTTGTAATAAATATATAAACATTGTGTCAGTAAGCAGCACTTATTAATTGAAAAATAACGTATAAAAGTGGTGAAATGATGTGAAAACAGTCGGGAGACACCGGGGTCAGCTACTTCCTACGGTTGGGTTGAGTTTTTTTTTTTGAAAGGACCGGTTGGAGCCTCCTCGCGCTGCTCTCGACCAATCGGAAGTGAGTATTTTTCGCGCTGGATGTCCGGACAGTTTGAGTTTCCCGCAACGAGCTTTGAATGAAAAATCCTCCAACTTTTACAGGATGAATCCGGACAGATTCACCCTTTAACGACCGAGAGGAGACTCAACAGGTAACTACGAAGAAGCTGTCTTTCATGGTATTGTCAATGTGGGGATATTAACCGGCGGTAGTGGTTTTTATTGCGAGTACACTTCATCCATTTAGCAAGAGAGGATCCGCTAGCTTAGCATGCTAACTTTAGTGCTATGGTTAGCTTCGGCTAGCACCGTTAGCTTAGCATGCTAACGTTAGTGCAATGGTTCGCTTGTAAGCTTTGGCTAGCACTAGCTTAGCATGCTAACGTTAGTGCTATTCGTCAATGTTTAACTGGTTAGCTTCGGCTAGCACTGTTAGCTTAGCATGCTAACGGTAGTGCAATGGTACGCTGGTTAGCTTGCTAGCTTAGCATGCTAGTTAGTGCAATGGTTCAATGGTTAGCTTTGAAAATAATAAAAATATAATATGTAAAAACATATCGGTGTTCCCACGTCAAACACATATATATATATATATATATATATATATATATATATATATATACTTAATATATACTTAATATTAATAACATTATTAAATAAGAAAATAAAATGTTTACAGATTAATCTTCGCTTTTTTTCATACTTTATTTTGAAATTTCAATACAGTAGTTACATAAACATGTTCATGTTATATTAAAATATTTTACAGTATAAAAATAATGTAAACAATAAAATAAATTAAAAATGTAATGAAAGGAAAAGATGAATAAAATAAATAAATAAAAATCAGGGTCAGTTAAACAGCTTTAAGCTACATGAAGCTTAATTCATTATAGACTGTAACAATAACCCTAAACCAAGTCAGTCCAGTCTCATGTTAGGTCATTTATAAGGTAGTGCAATGGTTAGCTTTGGCTACCTGTTAGCCTAGCATGCTAACGTTAGTGCAATGCTTCGCTGGTTAGCTTCGGCTAGCACTGTTAGCTTAGCATGCTAACGTCAGTGCAATGGTTAGCCGGTTAGCTTTGGCTATCTGTTAGCCTAGCATGCTAACGTTAGTGCAATGGTTAGCCGGTTAGCTTTGGCTAGCACTGTTAGCTTCTTTTTTAACCGAGCTGTCATGGCGCCTACACATTTATTATATCAGTGAAACAATAGCAAATCAGTTTAAACACACTGCCACAATCATCCAGTCGCGTATTTATTTTAATCTGGTTTGGTAGTTTGTAAAATAGCCGCATTTAGCCGTTGGGTGGCGGCTATGGCTATTTGCTGGAATGCAGTGTAATGGCTGACTGTAGCAGTGACAGAGATGCTGGTTGTACGGTGAGGTGAGGGGGTAAATGCTGGCCCGCTGGTCCATGGTAGAGATCCATGAGATTCCTACATCGTGGCTTCCGCTTCAGAGTATAGTCGGAGCCCGTTTCGGTGTATGACATGATAGAGTAAACACTGGTTATAGATGGTGTTTAGAGCACCAGGCCCTAAATGTTCATTGTTATGTGGGAGCAATTACCTGAAAGGTTTGTGCATGTGCAAAAGGATAACGCTGATTGATGGGTGTTACAGTGGTTATCCAGATTTGTTGGTACTAGTCAGTGCAGAAGAGACTGTTAAAAATGAGTATAGTGCAGGGTAACTCCACTTTAGACTAAGCTACTGCACTATACTCATTTTTAATAGTCCTGTATCATAGCTGTTACCCTGCACTATATTCAGTTTTGTTCATCTCCTTGTATTTTTATATCTGGTATATTTGTTTTGTACTTTACACTTTGCACTACAAACCTTTTTTACTGCCTTTTTACTAACATGTTTTGCACTGTGGAACTGTGATGCTGGGAACTTGAATTTCCCTCGGGATCAATAAAGTTACTCTGTCTATCTATCTTTGCCGTAGTGTCAAAGTATCAGACATTGCCATATATATATATATATATATATATATATATATATATATATATATATATATATATATATATATATATATATATATATATATATATATATATATATATATATATATAAATAAATGGCTGTGACTAGGGTGAAAGCAAGTAACTCAGATTTGCACAAACGATGGGTTCTACTGAGGGGTGACAGACGTGTTTTTTGTGGCACTCAGAAAATCCACATTTCTGACCTCTACGCCTTTTTAATAACCTGGAACCGAATGTGACAAGCTCCCATCAAAAAGCATTTTTTACACATTGAAAAAGCACATGTGCAGAGAGTAGTCTCATGCCTACAGATGTCATTAAGTTTGATTCTCAGACACTTTATTAGTTAACCTTAGAATGACTGAAGCTGTTGTTAAAAACGTTACTGTAACGTTACTGTAATAGCCTTTACATTACAACCCAGTGTTAAGCTAATTACCTTGTTACTTAATCTCACCAGCAGACTGGGGAGCAGTTTTTTTTTTTTACCCCAGGTCATCAGACTTTTAAATAGATAATTCATACGACACCTTCTCACACAAAAATATATCTTATACTGTATATGTTCTTAATATATATGTTCTTAATATGCCCTTGTACAAAGTATTTCCTTTTATAATTGTAATGTAAATGTAATATGACTTATTATTTTAATTTCACACGTTTGTACCTGTACAACCGGGTGACAGTAAACATCTTGAACTTAATCCGCAAGGTAACATGTTTATCTTGAACTAGTCAATTCCATCAATTAATCGCCCTCCACTAGACTTGTCAGCTGCTTCCATTTCCGCGGCTTTTCTCGCCGGTGATGCGGTGGTTACGCAGCTCAGCTAGCCTCCCACTCATTGGGCATTCACTGCATGCGGTGGAGCCTGCAGCCAGCAGCAGCCAGCCTCCTGCATTCTCCATACCCGCTTTGCCACAGACTGCAGCTAGCAGCTAGCTAGTCCCTTTTTTTTTCCAGGATTAAGGCAATTTAAAATATTGTCGCGGTAAGAGGTTTTTCCACCCGCCCTGTGGGTTTTGTTCCCTATGCATGCATGGATGTAATGGAGAATGGGTTTGAGTTGGATCTCGCTCACATTAGTTGTGATCAACGTATAGGTCTGGATTTCATTGAGGTATTATTTTACTATACAGAGGTATTGTCACTTCCGACTCAGTCGAGTAGCTCTGCTATCTTATTCATCTAAAAACTACGCTGCTAGAGCATTCCGTGACAGGTGCAGTTTTCTCTGTCGCCTCCAAGCTCTCTGTTCAGGCTCCGCTGGAGCAAGTGAGTGCCATTTTGAAAAATGTGTAACGTTATGCTCCTAGGATTCATATCCCAGAATGCCATTTTACAAATTTTCCAGAATGAAGAGCCCCCATATTGCATGATGTGTTATTGTTGGAGCCTGTGGAGTAATAAGTTTCTGTCCTGTCCTGCAGCTCAAGTGAGCCTGGAGGGGGTTAGATGGGATGGACAGCAAAGGTAGCTCCCTGCCTTCGATGCTTGAACCAGCCAACCCTGTCAGCATGAAGCAGCCACCAGAGTCCCTCAGTGTGCGAAAAGGTGGGGGGGACATGAGCAGTGACCCTGCTCTACTAATAATGGACAAAGCTGCTGCCCAGCTGGCCGCCACACTACAAGACGGCGTCCTTCAGAAGATGGCTGGCCACAGTCATAACAACCACAGCCACGAGAGGCTCAAAGACCTCACCTCCCGTGTGTTAAATGGGGACCAAGACGCGCTGCCTAAGCTTCCGGAGCCACCTATGCTTAAGGGTGCCGAAGCCCCTGCTACGAATGGCACCCATCAGCACAATTGCACTCCTCATACTGAACATGAACTGAAGGTGACGATACCCCAGGTGGTCAAGCAGCCGCTGTTTGAGCCATGCTGTGCCAATGGGACTACTTTGGACACTGAAGGTGCTATATCTGGACCAGAGAAAAGACAGGACTCAAAGAAAAGGAGGGGGGGACCTCAAAAACCAAACCTCAGTTCCTCCGCCATCCCCGTGGAGCCACTTGACCACACAAATGCTGTAGATGGAACTGGAGCAGCTGATGAGGTTTTGCTTTTATTCCTACTTTTAAGAACCAAAGGATGAATATTTTTTTCAAGCGAGACCATCTGTTTGTATTGGGCAAATATATAAACTGCAATATATCTAGCTAATACTGGTTTAAAGACAAACATGAACCCAATAGCTACTACAGTTATGCTGACAGATGATATTAAGACAAAAGGATCATAAGTACCAGGCCTCCTATGAACAGTTAAATACACAGTGAATTGTGACTAACTGTATCTAAAGATATATATATATATATATATATATATATATATATATATAAATGTAAAGTTAGTTCGATCTGTTGACATTCAAATATTGATATATATAAATATATCCACATAGGCTTAAAAATGTGGGAAATTGATAGAACATTTGCAAGTTTTTAAACCTAAATGCAAAGCTGCAGAGAGTTTGACTCACTTCATTGTATGTGTATAATTGTTAGCCAATACTTGCAGGTTTAAAATACTGGTAGTGATGCATAGGAAGGAAAAGGCGTTGGAACCTTGATTAGTTTCTATTTTTATCTATTGATTAACTGATTCTTCTTTCTCTTCTCCAGCCTGATCTCATCCCAGAGCTGAATGAGGAGAATGCAGAAGTATCTCCTCTGCCGAGCCGTTTTTCTGTTGGTGATTTGGTTTGGACCAAGGTGGCAGGATACCCCTGGTGGCCTTGCATGGTGACCACAGACCCGGAATTCAACAATCACATCAAACCGAAACAGAAAGGTGAGATACATCAAATTAACTTTGCTTTAAGTGATGTGTTCAAGTCAAGTTAAAGTCAGTGTTATTACACCGGTATTCATTTTATTCAATGTTAATGTATTTTTTTTTTATTTAATTCCTTTTTCAGCAGTCAACAGCAGGTCGGGCCTCCTTTTCCATGTGCAGTATTTTGGAGACGCCCCAGAGAGAGGCTACATCTTTGAAAAGAACATGGTGTCTTTCACCGGGGAAGATCAATACCAGGAGCTCAGCCAGGGCAACAAACAGCCAGCCTCCAGAGTCATTCACAAAAAGGTAAATCAACTTCTTCTCCTATGCGACGCACTTGCGTATTATTGGCCTGTAGAGGATGTGGTGTGCTGTTTAGAAAGACTTGGCTCAGAAGCCTTGCAACATTAAAACATTGCACTTCCTTAAAATGTTTTATTCAAAGTTCTCCCTTGTCATTACATTTCTAGAAAGTCGAAGAGCATTCCAAATGAAAAATCAGGCAATTAAAAAAACACCTGAACCTTGAGCCCATTATGCGAGCAGCCAGACTCATCGCACTTTTTGTCCATTTTCTCAACACCAACAAACAAGAAAGGAATAACGTTTCAACACATAAATCTGTGCAGGTGCTTTTTGCCATGCTCGTTATCAAGTCGTCTCTTACACAACTGTCACATGCTGCTAATGAAGTATGTAATCTTGTTTTAAGATATTGCACACAGTGTAAAAACACGTATTTTTTTTATTAATGGCAATCTCTTGGTAGCAACATGTGTTCCCTAGTTGAACACAATGATTAAACATTACTACTGTGCTGTGTCTTTTGTGACTTGTTGTATAACCTTGGTATTCTTTCCCTCTGCTATGCAGACGGCTCCCTCTGTGCCCCGTAAACTCCAGGCTCAGTGGAACATGGGCGTCATTCAGGCCAAGGAGGCCTTCAGCATGTCACTGGATGAGCGCATGGTGAACTTTGCATTTCTATATGATGATGACGGGCCTCATCTGAACCCCTGCATCCTGGAGAAGTTGAAGCCAGAACAGAGCCCCGAGATGGACCAGGAAACAGAGTCCAGACTTAGCCCAGATCTCCCCTCCCTGCTGGTGGGCCCTGCCGACGACCCAACAGCCGCCTCTCAGTCCCAAGACAGCACTTCAACACGGAAAAAGACACGAGCACCCAGAAAGAAACTCAACTCGGGAGAACGGCGAAGAAGGGGCAAAGGCCATCTAAATAATTGCCTTTCAAAACAGCAATTCAGCGACACCGCTTCTTCCAAAGAAATTCTTCCTTTGCATCCGACCTCACAGGTTAGGATAACTCACTAAAATGTATCATCAGGGAAAGGCTTATTGTACATAATGTTTTCTAATCTTTTCGTGCAGACTTGTCGACATAGGGAGCAGGGAAAGTTATGATATAAGACTTAAGTTTTAAAGAAATCAGACAAAATGTAAAGTGTAAATGAAACACTGGAAAAAGCTTTTCAGCCCAGTAAAACCCCTGTACAAACAAATATTTAGTTTGTGCCATGGTTAATCCATGCAGGTAGAATAGGCTTCAGATATAGAGTCATATTAACCCACAACTAACTGTATATTTTAACCTTTCAATATCAACGGAAATCTGTAATGAAATCCAGGTGTGAAAATACTATGCATTTTTAAAAGGATGTAAAACCCCAATCGGCTAATATTATGGTCATATTTTGGCAGCTTAAGAAAGCTTTTGCCTTTTTTCTGGCATCATTTAATACATTTGGTCGTTGTTTTTTTTGTAGGATCCCACCACTTGTGCACCAGATCTACAAGCTGAATCAGTCGTACCTCAAAAGAAAAAGAGGAGACCCAGACAGGCTCAGTCTCCCACGAAGACGGTGAGAAGAAGGAAAAAACCTGCAGCGGACAACGCTTCTGACCCCGTGAGGAAAAGGAAACCAAAGCTGGTTTCTTCGACAGACGTTATTTCCGAACCAATCTCACTTCCGGTTTCAGTTCCAGGTTGGTTGAAAGTTGAAACCAGGGCAGGGTTGGTTAAATCTGGCCATGGCTGGTAAGCTTTAAATTGCCACATGTGGCTAGTAAAATAGTGAAGTGGTTGGGTTGTTGTGGAATTTATCACATAATGTGACCAGTATATTTAAGAATGTCCCCGCCTGATTGTATAAAGAGGGTACATTTTTGTTGTGAGACTGCTAAACCCAAGTAAGCTGTCCTTGATAGCACTGAAGCTTAGAAATGCAGAGATAATAATGTATTCAAAATGCTGTTTGCTTTCTAGTGTTGTCACATAACACCAAAATCCCCTTTGCACAGATAATCATATTTTAGTGGCCACTGGTTGCTTTTTTCTTTACTATTTATGAAGCATAGCAAAAAACTGTAAATGGTAATTGATGGTATAAGTACTGGAACCATCAACTAATACTAACAATCCTCATCTGTAGTTGAGCAGCAAAATGTGTTTTTACACACATGTAGTTCTGGTAATTGATTCGATTTGAAAAGAGCCTTTTATTGTCATAGTTGCCAAAGTGAAGTAAAGGCGAAAGAGATTGTCTCATTCATGTAAACTAAAATGTAGGAGAATAAGCTACTCCCTTTAGCTGAGTGACAATTTATTTTGGCCTCTTAGGTACTTGGCGCATGATGGGAGAAAGCTTTCTGAATGAATCATCAGGCTACTCTAAAAGCTGCCTGAAAATGTTGTCAGCATTTCCTGTTCTAACCGTTAATGCAGATAAAAAAAAATGTCCATGTCAGAACCAAATCATGGAGTTTGACCTTTTTTTAATTTTTTCTTGTTGATTTTAGTCAAGAGGCAGCGAAAGAGGTCTAAAAGACCACCAACGGATGCTACGGCAGACGAGGTTCAGCAGCCTAAAAGGAGACGTAAAACGACCAAAGTTGCTGAAGAAAAGGTGAGATTTCCATCTGGTGCAATCTTATTTCAGACCAAAACTGACCCTGTTTTTGCAAAGTAATAGCTGACATTTGAGGAGGACCTCGCTGTGAAGACTTTGAATGATTTGTCAAGTATGCATCCAACAAAAAGCTATGTTTAAAATGATGCAGTAAGATATATATTTTTGATACTGAACATCAGTACTAAAATGGATAATAAGTAGAATTGGGCCGGTGTAAAAAAAAAAAAGTCAAACCGGTTTGATATTAAGCCACAAGACCGGACTAGTATACAGAATTTTAACACTAGGTGTCGTACTTGCTCCACCAAAACTCGGATTAGCGGCTTGTTGCTGAAATGACACAGGGACTTTGGCTTTGGTCTTGAGGAGTTGTAGCATTTATTCACCGACAGTCTAAACTGTACACACACTGTGCTACTATGTTCAGAGCAACGTTACTGCTGACTTCATGCTCCCCGTCACCCTTGCACATTTGCTAACGTTACGGGTCGCCGGGCTTGCAATACACTGACGGAAGCCCATCTTGTGTTGTCACCTGAAAACCACATGATTTTTCTAGTAAACAATCACAACATGTGTTGTGCACGTCTTCCTCCCTCCCACCTCTACTGAAATTTCATCTCCTTCATGTTGCCGGTGTTTTGTCAAAGTCACCGGTATCGGCTTGGCGGATGCGCACGGCCTGTCAGACACTAGTGACTCTGTTCATAAACAAACATAATATTATGTTATTCACGTTGTCGTATTGCTTATTACTAATGCAGTACAAGCTGGATTTAGCACCGTGACGCCGTCGGCACCCCGTGTCATAACGACAAATGCCGGTTCAACCGGTTGGCATAAATTCAAACCGGTATAATCTCGTACACCCACCCACCCGGACCCAACTCTAATAGTAAGCACTTTGTAATAAGATGTTGATTTTCTTGCTCATCACATCCACAACCTTCCCAGGCCTCGACTTCAGAAGGAACAGAAAAAAAGCGGAGAAGGCGGAAGAAAACTGACAAAGACGCACCGGAAACCAAGAAGAGAGTGAGGAAGCCAAAAGCTCTCCTCACTGGTAAACCAATCTTTTAAATTCACATTCTGTGGCGTTGCTTTTGACTCCACAACATTTTGGCTGTTTTGTTATGGCGCCGCAATACTTGATTGTCATTTGTTCAAACACTTTGTTTTCACAGCAGACCAAGACGCAGAGAAACCAAAGCGTAGGAGGAAAAGGAAGCTGGATGGAGAGAACCAGACCACGCCCTCCAAGGCGAAGAGAAGGCGGATCTCCCCGTGTCCTGATCCCGAGGTGAGGGGGAATAACCTCAGATCAGTCTGACATTTACTAGTAAACCTAAGGAAGTTGCTCTTGAAATGCTCAAGAGCCACAAATCGTTATTTTGCAGTTTGACGTTGCTAAACGATTATTTTAAGATTAAGCCTGCCAGTGCAAGTTAGGTGGTATAAGTTTAATTTAATTACACATGCTTATTATTAATGGTACAAGTCATCTTCAAGCATAATCTTTGAGACGTTTTAATAAAATATAGAGAGCTGGATCATTTTCCATTTTATGAGCAGAACTCACAATTGCAGTTTTGATTGTTATTAGTTTCCTTCATCACTTAGGTCTGTTGGACATAGTTTGACTTTTTAATTGTGTTTCAGATAGTGTGAATGTATCGCTGTTGAATTCTTATGAATCAGCATTGTCTCATTTATTAAAAATTCACAACATGTTTGCTGCAGGGCTCTGGGAGTGAAGGACGTCCGGATTCTCCGAGTGACAGCTTAGATGGGACAAAGAAGGGCGAACGGAAAAAAGAGTTTGTCTGCCAGGTAGGTCTACCTCTTATGCGTTTTACTGTCTTTAATTTGAATTGTAACAACAAACTCTTTATTTCAATGTAAGACATTTCTTGGGAAAATGCTGCTTTGCTAGTAAAATACAAATATATTAGTGGGAAATGTTAGGCAAACATGCTGGATCACACAAGTCTCCATGCTTGTATTATCATCTGTGGAATATAGACACATTTTCAGTTTAAATGTTTGTGGTGTTTCCCACTTTGTCCTTTTCAATCTTTTATTCTGATCACATGCACTGAACTGTCTCAATCTCTGCATATTTTTTGATCCGTGTATTTTTCTTTTACAGATGTGTGAGCAGGCTGGTGAGGACTTGGTGCCCTGTGAAGGCCAGTGTTGTGGGATGTTTCACCTCCACTGTCTGGGTCTGTTGTTAAAGCCTGACGAGAAGCTGCTGTGTCAGGAGTGCAGCACAGGTGAGGAGTTCACTTTGTCCAGGAAACAACGATTGGTTACTTTATGTTATGATAAGTGACCTCTTGTTGTGCTACTTTCAGTTTTTGACTGATCACATCACATCATCTAAATAGGTCCCTTTCTCCACAGATAATAATTACTTTTGTTATGGGTTAATCTATTTTTTTCTTTGACTAATCTATGAACAATTTAGTCAATGAAATCATGTCTCAAATTTTGAAGACTTTGTCTTAATTTTGTTTTCTCTTACCAAATGTCAAAACCACAAGTTTTTATTTAGCTATTCAGTTTACAATTATATGAATGAGAGAAGTAGTTTTACATTTTTAATTTTAGAGTCTGTAACCAGCTAATATTTGGTGTTTTTTCTTGATAAATTACTGGTGACTCATACCCTTTTGTTATTGTGAAAAAGTAAATAACATGACAGCATTGTATTATGAGCCGACCCCTGATTCCCACCTTTAATGTCATGTGTGCATACAGTACCTTATTAGTATGGACAGAGTTAGCGGAACAGTGAGAGTAGGTAGCTGTTTTAAATTATTGCTGTTTAACATTTTCTTCCCTCCCTGTTTGTCCACTCAGGAATTCACTCGTGTTTCCACTGTAAGCAGTTAGACAGCACGGTGCGTCGCTGCCACGTCCAACACTGCGGCAAGTTCTACCACGAGGCGTGCAGCCGCCTCAACCCCCTCACTGTGTTCGACAACAAGGGCTTCCGCTGTCCACTCCACGCCTGCCTCAGCTGCCACTACGGCTGCCGCACCAAGCAGAAGTCCGCCAAAGGTGAGGCTCTGCAGCACCAGAGATGTCACTTTTTAATTTTGAGACTCTGTTACATTTACAGGTACTTTTTGAGAGTTAAGTTTAATCCTGGGCTCTGTAAAGGATCAAATGCACTAGTTACTAAAAGTTAAGAATACTTGTTTTCATATTTATATCATTTTCTATAAAGGCAGCTTTAATTATTCATTTCTTGCAGGCTGAACTTCATACTAGCTGATGGAATTGTATTGGGGCTTTTTTAAAAGCTGTGTGGGAAGGACATTTTTGAGTCAACTGTCCATCTTAATAACTGTAAAGGAAATGCATCATCATCCTTATCAGCCAGCAACATCCTGACATTTGGAGAGTTTCAGAATAGATCTGTGAGAGATGATTTTATAGAGTTAAGAAAAGTTAGAGAAATTAAAAGTAATTTCTTTGAACCTCACAGTTACAAGCATTTAATTTAGAGGTAAAAAGTAGCTGAAGGAATATAAATGTATTTGCCAAAAAGTCTCTTGTTCCTTCTAACTACAGCCAGGCCACATTTTCTAAAGGATTGAACTCTATGAAGAAATATTCTCCTTTTTGCTTTCTCTATTTAGGATATATATGATATAGTGGGATTACGGCATTTAATGTGGTGACTATGAAAACAAGGCACTGATGAAATATGATGCAGCTACCCATCTTTACAGTTTGTGACAGATTGGACCCCAAACAGAATAAGCTTAGTTTTGTAGACTTAAAGTAAACCAGTGCTTTTCTACAGCAGACATTTGGTCCTCTGAGTGATGTAAATCTGTCTAATCTGGTGTCTCTCTCTCTCCGTACTGTAGGTAGGTTGATGCGTTGTCTGCGCTGCCCCGTCGCGTACCATGTCGGGGACCTGTGTGTGGCTGCGGGCAGTGAGATGGTCACCAACACCGCCATCATCTGCACCAACCACTTCCACGCCAAGAAGGGCTACAGCCACCACAGTCACGTCAACGTCAGCTGGTGCTTCGTCTGCTCCAAAGGTTTGTCACCTCTCCCCTCTTACTAACAAGGAGGCCAGTTACCAAATATTGATAATTGTTTTGTCTGCTTGACCAGCCAGTCATGTAACCACAATCATTTTAAGGATCTTTTGTGGTGATAAAAACTAATTTCAGCTGTAAAACGGCAATTTTTATACTGAACTTCCATTTAACATCCTTTAAACATGCGTAGTTTACGTCTTTGACTGTGGCTGTTGAAATTTATTAATTTGAACTAAAAGCATGATGCCAGCAGTATGACCACTACTGATGTGACGGTGAGGAAATTTTCCCACCGGTTAATAAACAACACCGGTGTTACCGATTACACCGGACATTTTACAAGAAAAGACGCTGCTGACTTTGAGTGTGCTGACTTTGATCTTTACCGTCGGATGGCTGTGTGTCTGGCCTCTCCGGTCCAGCTTTCGCTGCAGGTTCCCATTCTGTCCTCCTCACGGCGATTACCTCATTAACGTTATGCTTCCCTTATAGCATTGGGTTTAAATCTCATATTGCCAAACAGGCGCTTTTCCTTTTCGCTTCGACACCAAATCTTCTGCCATCATTTTGTCTGACAACTCTCTTTCATCCCGTGTGTGTGAAATATGACACCTGCTACTCTGAACAGACTCCTCACGGAGCAGATGCATTCACTTTCAGTTTATAGCGTCCGTCGTCCGACTATGTATTGATAACACGGCGCTGATACGCCAAAATTAACCAAATGGGTTTTATTTCTGTAGAGAAAAAAAAGCAAAACGACGGTGGGCACGTATTGTAATTGATGTGTGCCCGACCACCGTGTAACACCGGTAACACTGACTACCGTGGCAAGCCTAATGTCCACACGATTGGTAAATGGCTTCTCTTGCATTTGTATAAATCTTAGTATACATTTTCCTCTTTGTGTCTTTCCCGGTTTGCATGTTGCGGCTGGGTCAGTTTACAAATTTAAGGATTTCAGATCCCAATCGGACCTCCTCACTTATTGACTTTGAACAAGGACCATTGTGAGAATAAATGTCCAGACCCTTCTTCACAGGGTTTCCCCTCAGGACATTGTTTAGCAGAGGTGATATGCCACACAGATACTGACGCATCTTGGCTCATTATCATTTTAGTTAGTAGATGTCAGCAAAAACAATAGTCGCACTCGTAAAAGAAAAGAAAAGAAAAGAATATTGGCGGGAGACCCTGCTGTAATATGATGTAACAGCTCTACAGAGAGTACAGCAAATGTTCTTCTAGTGCAACAAAGTGTAGTCTCAAAGTAATTAATATCTATAAAGGGTATCAAGGAAATCATTTTTGGCACAACCAACTGCACTGGAGCTGTACCAGGGCGAGTGAGAAGCTGTTAATCACACAAAGTGCTACTGAGAATCCGAGGAAATGCTGAACTGCAGCACTTCCTGAACATCAGTTTTCAGTTGAAATCACTGCCAGTTTTGTGGAGTCGTCTGTAATTTCATGTGTGAGTTACTTTCTGAGTTTGTGTAAGATGATACTGAAACCCAGAAAGCAAGCCAGTCGTAGAATTTGTCAAGCTCTGACTGGCGAAAGTTTGATGCCAAATAACTTAAAGTTTTAATATCAACATTGGCTAGAGAGTAAGAGATGATAGTTCTTCCATCAATGCAAAATCCTGTGTCAATGCCTCTGAGCCACTGCACCAGTCATGCCCCTGTATCCTCTCAGCTTCACAACCAAAACACACACAGAACAGTGTGTTTGGGTCGATTAACGAGTGTGTACGTGGCAGTTCTTTGGCTGCCGGTCGTACTAAATGCTTGCGTTTTATTGTGCTGTTTTTAATCACCCTTGCACAGATGACTCAACTGTAAGTTGGAGCTCTCTTGCCAGCTTCAAAGCTGTTGACTTGTAACTAAACGTTTGAATTGTTCTTGTCTTGCAGGAGGACAGCTGCTGTGCTGCGAGTCTTGTCCTGCAGCTTTCCACCCCGACTGCCTGAACATCGCTATGCCTGATGGGAGCTGGTTCTGCAACGACTGCCGGGCCGGCAAGAAACCCAAATACACAGACATCATCTGGGTCAAACTGGGAACATACAGGTCAGAGAAGCTGATCCCTGATTCAGTACTGTGTTTTATGTTGTTCTGTATTGTGACCTAGACTCTGAATTAATAACTCTAATAATAACTGCCTTTTTTTCCTCCTCAGATGGTGGCCTGCAGAGATCTACCACCCAAGAAACATCCCCACCAACATCCAGCACCTTCGCCACGAGATCGGAGAGTTTCCGGTCTTCTTCTTCGGCTCCAAGGACTACTTCTGGACTCACCAGGGCCGAGTGTTTCCGTACATGGAGGGAGACCGGGGCAGCAGGCACCAGAGGACCGGCATCGGCAAAGTCTTCAAGAATGGTGAAGACCTAGACTACCTCCTAGAAAAATACAATTCTTAGGCCATTTTCATCAAAATCATTAAAACTCATGAAAGAAGTGAAGCAAAGTTGCATCAAAGCACGACTGCTACACATAATTACTAGGGGTGTCACGATTGGTCAGTTGGCGATGTAGACACACAATCGATTTGAAGTGGAGATATCACGACTGAAATGGCCAAACAGTTCGATGAGCGCTGTTTTCTTTGGTTGCTGCAGTCTTCTAAAATCTTCTGCAGCCCTCAAACTAGTTTTTCAACGATGCGTTTGTCGTTTACATAACTCACGGGGAAGTTAAATGTCGCCACAGCGGTGACTTCAGAGAAGCGGGAGGGTTTTGTTTTTTCTCCATCAGTGGCTCCGGCAGTGGTCATGGTGTCCTAAAGTGCAGCTGCAGGCTACCGGTAAGATACGCTGTGTCGTCTTTGAAGTGTTCGGACGCACGCAAGTAGGCGGGGGCGGAGAGAAAAAAAAAATACTGGGAGAATCACTGATGAAAAATCAGGAGCTAAATTTGATCAATGTCCAAAATCGTGACACCCTTAATAATTACCGAAAACGTTTCTTGGATATCGGCAATCTTTAGCATCATATACTGTACTCTGAACCACACAAATGTATGTGTTAACTTTAAATTGAAACGTGTTAAAAAGAAGTTGAAGACATCTAGAAAAGCATACATGTTCTAATTTAAATGTTTTCAGGTTTGGAGTTTTGAAATTGCACTTGTTATTTATATCAACCACTGTTAAGCATCATCAAATGTTCAGCTGAATGTTTCCACAGATGAAATGAAATGTAATGAGCCTCTACGTTGTCTCGTTTCCTCAGCTCTGGTGGAGGCTGAAATTCGATTCAAGGTCATAAAAATTAAACGAGAGGCCAAGGAAGCTCAGGAGAACAGCCGAAAGCCACCCCCATATAAATTTATCAAGGTGGGAAATCTAAAAATGTGCATCTTTGCTTTTGTCTCTTTGTTCAAATGCATTTTTTAAAGATACAAACCCAAGTAAATCAGTTAATACATGTAAAGACTCTATATTAAAGAATGAATAAATAAGACTTATTTTACTTTTATCACCTCCAGAATAGATTAAATTATTGTTTATTTATGTTTCATGATGTTGATGTCTCCTTTTCTTATGTTATTTTATTTTTTTAAATCTCCTTTCAGGTCAACAAACCCTTCGGTAAGGTTCAGGTCTACACCGCAGACATCGCTGAGATCCCCAAGTGTAACTGCAAGCCGACAGACGAGAGGCCGTGTGGGTTTGAGTCCGAATGTCTGAACCGCATGCTGCAGTACGAGTGCCACCCTCAGGTGTGTCCCAACGGGGAGCGCTGCTGCAACCAGGACTTCACCAAACGCCTCTACCCGGAGACCAAGATCATCAAGACGCCCGGCAAAGGCTGGGGCCTGATCTCTTTCCGGGACATCAAGAAGGTAAGGCCAGAGGCTTTAGTGGGACCAGCCAATGTCTCATGCAAATGTGGAAACTATCAGGAAAGATTCATCCCATTGAAGGTCAATATGTCTATTAGTTTTTGGAAATTAGTTCTGACATGTTGAAACATCTCAGATGTGTTTTCTGCATAAGCACAAGCAGTTATCATTAATCATTTCTGGAAATCCTCTTTTGTGCAAATCCATATTTTAGTCACTTGAAATTAGATAAGATATTAGTTCATTGCAGGTATATTGGTGTCTGCGTATATGTCACCCGATAAATGACAAATTGAAGTACAGAAATGTCGGGAACATTATCAAAAATGTTTATTTATGTTATGGACTGTGTAAAATGTGATAGTAGCTGATATATCGTTATCCGATTTATTTTTTAACCCTCAAATATCAATATCGGTATCTGCCTCAAAAATTCTGTAATGGTCGGGCAATACTTGTTCTACATAAGGAAATATTTCTGGTGTTCCTTAAAGATATATTTGGGCATTTTTGCCTTTATTTGGCAGAGGACACTGTAAAAATGGGGGAGAGATAGAGGGGTATAACATGCAACAAAGGTCCCAAGGCCGGACGTTGCGGTAATATGACGTGCGCTGTAACCGCTCAGCTAACAAGGCACTTCATGTTTCTGGTGTTTTAAGAAGGTTAAAACTGCCATTTTGGAAGCTCACCCACCCAGACCGTGATGCGTTACAGCAAAGATATAATCAGGCTTATATACAGTGTGCCTATTAAAGTATAGGCACTGTTTTCACTTTGACATTAAAGGGTCTTTTTCCCCGATAGGTGTCAAAAAAGCCACTTTAAATCACTTTGATTTAATTTTTAAAAACTCTCCAAGGGTATAAATATATATATATTTTTAATGCTAATCCATTAAAAAAAACACCCCGATTGTTGGAAATCCTGTGGATCGGCTTGGGACATTTCTAGTATCAAGACATCGCGGGTTTGTTTCTCAAACAGGGCGAGTTTGTGAACGAGTACATCGGAGAGCTGATAGACGAGGAGGAGTGCAGGGCGAGGATCAGGTACGCCCAGGAGAACAACATCATTGATTTCTACATGCTCACCATCGACAAGGTTAGTGCCGAACCGGAAGCGTGAAGTACTTTTTTTGCTCCGCAGTGTGTCAGGGTGCTGTGTTCTCCGCAGCAGTACCATTTCTACTGGGAGCGAGATAAACAGAATGGTATTGCATTGGGAATGTTACATGATAAGCAGCTGTAACATTACAGGAGTCAATACTACAAATACTACAGCCTACTGTCAGCTAAATCCTACAGATAGATCTGTAAAAGCTCATGATATAAATAATATAAACCACATTAATGAGGTAGTAGTAATGGTAGTGGACGTGCTACATAAGTTGTAATGTTGGTACAAGAAACTGCAGGAATATTTATTACAAATTATAAAAGCTATAAATTAACTTAGAGCCACTTATTCTTCATTCAGGATCGGATCATCGACGCTGGTCCGAAGGGAAACTACTCTCGCTTCATGAACCACAGCTGTCAGCCCAACTGCGAGACGCAGAAGTGGACGGTGAACGGCGACACGCGGGTCGGATTGTTCGCCGTCTGTGACATCCCAGCAGGTGAGACGAGTTAGAAACGACTGATTTAGAGCTTCGTCTGCACATTGTTTGAAGAATAATTACAGTTGCAACAAAACAAGAAGTATCTAATGGACACTTCATCTTTTTAGCCAAAATATGTTCCTAAATATGTATTTTTTGGGGCTTTTAGGGACTGAGCTCACCTTTAATTACAACCTGGACTGCCTCGGGAATGAGAAGACCGTCTGTCGCTGCGGTGCTCCCAACTGCAGCGGTTTTCTAGGTGATCGGCCGAAGGTGAGCTTTATTTTTTATCAGAGCTGTAGGCTCATTATCACATTTAAGTTGACATTGCATAAGTCACCAGAATCATTATAGAAACGTATCAACAGTACCATTTTGCAAATTCTGGGTCTGTTTTGTTGGTAGTAAGTTTTTGAGTCAGAGATCATGTCCAGGTGTTTCCAGCTGTTTGAAAGACTTGAGTTGAGTGTTGAGGCAAATTCGGGGAAAGTAGGTACATTGAAAAAGTTAATTACAACCTCATCAGGGTTGCACAACGAAATGCAGTTGTAGTCCCTTTATGCTACACAAGAAAACCAAAACAGTAGTGCATTCCTGTAGTGCATATTTAAAAATTGCTTAGGGGTGCTTTCACATTAGGGACCCGGACCCGAGTACACTTGTCCCCAAAGTCCAGTTCGTTTGATTAGTGTGAACGCTCCGAGACAAGATGTAAAGTCGGCCTTTTTTCTTATCAAACTCGGTGAAATACGAGTTTATTTCGGCCAAACCAGAGTTGGTGATTGTTGGAAAGAGTAACGACGACAGTATTGGTGAGTTTTATTTTGTGTCTGTCAAGTTTGAATGAAGTGTTTTACGATGCTCCGCCACAAGAACAGCTGATCTCAACGTAAACAAATACACATTGGCGATGACGCAAGTGTACTCGGGTACGGAACAACTTTACTAATGTGAAAGCTGACAGGATAGGGGGGGCAATCATACTCGGGCACGGTACGGATCAATCGTACCTCATGTGAAAAGGCCTTAGTGATACAGTATAAGTGGAATCAGGAGTATTTTTCCTTTTTAAGATAACATGTTTTGAGTGAATCCACTGTTTTCTTCCTTGCATTAGAAGATGAACTTTACACTTTAGTTTGTAGTTTAGTTCCCCCTTGTGATGAAGAAAAACTGCACCATAACAGTTGAATAAATATAATATTAGAAATCCACTCATTGATCTTTTTATCCCAACCTGGCGTCTCCTCTGCAGAACTCAAACGGCCACACAGCCGAGCCAAAACCGAAGAGGTTGAAGAGAAAGTATAAAAGGAGGAAAACTGAGGGAAAGAAGTCGGATGACGATTGTTTCCGCTGCGGGGACGGAGGGCAGCTGGTGCTATGTGGGAAGAAGACCTGCACCAAAGCTTATCACCTGTCCTGCCTGAACCTCACCAAGAGACCCTTTGGTAAGAAACGCATGATATACAACGCTGCAGCAGTTTACGCGCTGACAGAAAAAGATATTCACCACATGCAACTGGAAGGAAAGCTGTGTGTTCTTGTGTTATTTGTCCCCTGAAACACTATAAAATTGCAAGTTATTATTGTAGATTTCATCTCAGATAGAGAGATCTCCGCCAGGTGTGTCTCCCTCTCCCCTCCCAAACTAAGAACACTTCAATCTCACTCAGTTGTCCCTCCCAGCTCCCTTACAAAATGTATTCATCAAAACTTTATACTATGTTTGGTGCAACCTATTGCACACAGTTAACTACTTTTATGTAAGTTTGATAATATTTAAACAATGTTTGTGTATGTCTCTGTAAATATAAAGAGTATAACATTTAAGTTACATTTTTCAGGAGTTACATTTTTTTTAATTTTGGTTAACAGAGCTTTTTTTCTCCTTTTATCCTGAGTTAATTTCACCTTAGTGAATTTAGATGTATTCTGAACTTTGCGTCTGTAACTTTGGTCCTTGTTCCCGCAGGCCGCTGGGACTGCCCCTGGCACCACTGTGACGTCTGCGGGAAAAACTCAGAGGCTTTCTGCCAGCTCTGCCCCAACTCCTTCTGCAAGGCTCACCAGGAGGGGGCGCTGCGTCCCTGGCCCCCCACGGGACAGCTGTGCTGCCTGGAGCACGACGAGCTGGATCAGGGTGTCAATTCGGAGACGAATGCGACAACAAAGACCGCCACTACTGCCACCATCGGCAGCCGTCCTCCTAAAGGCTCCAGGAAGGCAGAAGGAGCCGAGGCCAAAACTAAACGCTCCAAGAGGAAAGCAGCAGAGGCCTAACAGTGACCTTTGCCCCCCCTTCCCCCTCAGAGAGCCAAAAGACCAAACTAGACTCTTGACACCTGCTAAACCCCACGTAATGTCTACAAGATCACAGATATCAAGGCACTGTACATCTTCATCATCAGGGAAAGCCGCTGATCTCTCGCATGCTCGGCAGCGGCCTCTAGCTCGCCGCTTTATTATTTTTAAAACATTTTCAGGTTTAGTTGTCTGCACTGAGGCCAACCATCTGTGGTAAAGCAGCAGAGCGAGCGCAGGTCAGGAAACTTCGGCTAGTGGATTTCTACTCTCATTCTTCCACCAACCAAACTGCCTTTTATTTTGATTTTTTTTTTTTTTTTTTTTATTGTCTTTGGTTTCTTTTGTTATTCTAAAGTCCTAAAAAAAATCAAGTTTGTTTCTGCAGAAAAGAAACTGAACCGGCTGGAAGTAAAACTGAGCAGCAGCGTCACCGTCTGCTAACTTGAATCTCATTCGCCCCCCCCCGTCGCTCAACACGGACGATCTTGAACAGCAGAGTTTTATAGCTATATCTATATATGTGTATATCAAAGACCAAAATTATGATTACTGGAATAGTGTAAGACGTCAAACAGGTTGCCAAATGGATTGTTTTTATTTTTATATATAGTATATATATGCCAGATGTAATATCGAAACACCAAGACACTATGGATAGACCTCGGATGACCTTTTTACTTCTGTTTTGTAGCCATAGGTTACATTTGTAGACATTTGTTTGCTATTTTACAACCTGTTATTTTGTTTTAGCTCAGTTTTACTGTTTTCTTTATTTCTTTTGCGTATCAGGATGCTGAACGGTGGCACCACAAACTGTCTATCTACCCGCCTGTCCAGACAACGAGGGGTTACAGAAAGTATTAAACCGAGAGCGCTTCTTAAACTGCCGTCTGACATGAAAACACTACTGGGAGGTTTCTAGGTCTTTAGTGCTCTCTGCTCGATGATACACCAGATAAATGAAGGAATACTTGCGATTTTCTGGAACGTTTTTCTAAGTTGAGTTTTAAGTCCTTTAACCTTTTTAAGGTTTATTTTTTCCTGAAATCTGAAGTACAGTACAAAGATTTTTATGCATACACATCATGCTGGTTCACATTTTGAAGGCCTCCGTGTCAACCGGCCGGGCTTTTTATTCATGACATTGAGTCGTCTGTAAGTGAGGTTTTAAAAGACGGACCTCAGCTTTTTTAATCCTCAGGAGGTTTTCAGTCTCAAAACTGCGTCCTGCTTGTCGTTTAATACTTTAACAAAAGGCTAACGGCACACTGGCTAACATCTTGTAACTCCCATTTTGGTCAGTTTTTCACATTTGTACTTGACGTGAAGCATCACGAGGAGTACGGTGGCACATTTTAGGACAAGTCAGACTTTAACTTTCATCACTCTCGGTGGTCTGTGAGCTCCAGCTGCACTTCTTAAATCCCCAGACACACCAACCTGACATCAGTGAACTAGCGGATATGAAGGCCGACTGTTGCGTCTCCTCACGTTGCCTTTATATTCGCCAAAAAGTTGAACTCGAAAACACCGCAAGGACTACAGCCGACGGCCAGTTAGCACATACGTTCTGCGCCTGCATGAGATGAAATAACTCTCCACACCAGCAGTCTGTATTTGTCATTCAAAAAGGGAAACCGGAAGACTGAGGACGGTTGATATACAAGTATACGTACATGAAACAAAGAGCCGTTTGTCGACCATTTTCACACCACTCTTACTCCACACTTAGCTTCATTCCAGACGGCCATGAATATCAGTGTATTGGAATGATCAGATGAGATGAAGATGAAAAATGAGATGAGCCTTCTGTGTTTTTCCTCCGGACTTCCTTCACGTCCGTTTCGCTTCTCGTGCACTGATTCGTTTAAGCTAATCGACGAGCTCCGCCGCCAATTCAACATGCTGAATCGGGCAAAGAACCTCCGACACAGGCAGACTAGAGCCGACGGTGTGGGACACACCGCACAAAACTAGGCCAACGTGCTAATGCTGCCTTCATGACAGTTTGGTGCTACTATAATTACCAGTTTCTATCTTCCAACATCCAAGTCAAAATTACAACAGAATTTCATATCTGACATTCAGAAACATTTGGACCGTTTCATCTTAGAATCTGGATCTCTCCAAACGGGTGGCCGTTTTATCTTAAAGCCACTATCGGTGCTTTTTCTTTCTTCCTCTAAAACATCTCTTAAAATCCCAGATTTGAGTTGTACAGACGCAACAGGAGGCCGTTTTTATAACTGCACCTTTGTTTTTTGTTTTTGTTTTTTTTGTTTTTTCCCAGGGCGTGTGAATGGGACATGTCCAGAGGTGCAGCAAGTCTCGTACGAGTATTTTCGACTTTGTATGTATCCTAACCTTGACTTGTGTTGAGTGAATGTAGTCCAGCCAGTTATTTTTGTAAGCACTGTAATTCCCTGTTAGAGCTGAAGTGTAATGTGTGAGTAGGGGTTTCATTCTGTAACTACTGTCATAGTAAACCAGAGACTAATATGTACATAATGTATAAGTGGTAATAGTGATGCATCTATTGTAAATATCATACAATTTCTCTGATATTGTATGTTTTTTTTGTTTTTTTTTTGTTCGTTTTTTTTTTTTTTGTTGATGCAGTGCTGAAACACTTTTGTGCAGGATCTCACGTCTGTTGATTCGTGCAATAAAAAGTGACCAAACATGCATCGACCCTCTGCACACTGCTGGACTTTGTTATCATCAAACAATGATTTTTTAAATTTTTACCTCTTGTTACGGCTTACATCACTTTAATATCACTTTAAAATTGAAAGCTGCCTTAACTTCAGCTTTGAAGCCTTAAACATTTGTTTGAGATATATTAAAGGAAAACTTTTCTGTAAAGACCAAAACTTCACATTTATCTTTCTGCCAAAATGTTACTGTTTTAATTTTCTGTTTCAGCTCTATTCAGTCGGATTAATCGACAACCATTTTGATAAACTATTAACTCATTTTATTAGTATTGTATTATTATACCCCCGCGATAACATAGTCAGGGGTATATAGCGCTCCGCGTGTTCGTCCGTTCGTGTGTCACACTTCCGTTTCCGGAGCAGAACTCAAACTATTTAACTTAGGAACTTCAAATTTGGCATGGTGGTTGACAGTGTGTTGTAGTTTTGCCTATTGGGGGTTAGAGGTCTTTGAAATTTTGGCCAAAATCTGTGATTCTGAGAATTTTGACCTTATTTTCTTAAAGTACCGAAACCAATTAATCACATGAAAAGAAGTCATAGTATAGTATGATGAAAAATGTCTTGGAAAAAAAAAGACATAGTAGTAATGTCGAAAAATATCATGAAAAAATACACTGTAGTATGTCGAAAAAAGGTCTTGAAAAAAGTAATAGTATAGTATGGTGAAACATTTCATCAAAATAATTAAAAGTATAGTATGTCGAAAAATTTCAGGAAAAAAAAGTCATAGTATAGTATGTCATAAAAAGGCCATAGTATAGTAGGTTAAAAAAGTCATTTTTGAAAAAGTTATAGTATGTTGAAAAAGTCATAAAAAAAATCCAAGTACATTATGTCTAAGAATTCATAGAAAAGTCATGGTATAATGTCTAAAAAAAAAGTGATAGTATAGTATGTCGAAAAAATAAGTATGTCGAAAAAAGTAAAAAAAAAAAAATGTCTGAAGTCATTAAAAAGTCATGGTATAGTTAGTATCATAAAAAAATAGATAATATAGTATTTAAAAAAAGAAATAAAAACTCAGTTTAATATGTCGAAAAAAGTAAAATAAAAAAAAAGTCATGGTATAGTATGCCGAGAAAAGTCAGAAAGAAGTCATAGTATAGTATGCTGAAAAAAGTAATACTATGGTATATCCTAAAAAGTCATAGTATAATGTCTAAAAAGTCATGGTGTAGTATCTAAATAAAATAATTAAAAAGTGATATAGTATTTTGAAAAAAATAAGTCAGTATTGTATGTTGAAAAGAGTAAAAAAAAATTTAAAAAAAATGTCTAAAGTCATAAAAAAAGTCATGGTATAGTTAGTACCAAAAACAAAATCATAAAAAATTGACAGTATGTCTAAAAAATAATAGAAACTCATAGTATGAGTCGAAAAAAGTAAAATAAAAAAAGTCATGGTATAGTATGTCGATAAATCAACAAAAAAAATAGTATATTATGTAAAAACAAATTAGAAAAAAAATCCTAGTAAAACAATGTTAAAAAAAATAAAAAGTGATATGTCAATGTCAATAAAAGTAATAATAATAAAAAAATCATAGTATATTCTGTCGAAAAAAGTCTAAAAAATAAAGTAGTAGGGCTGCAACTACATTATCAATCAATCTGCAGATAATGCTCTCAATTAATTGATTAATTGGTTGGTCTATAAAATACAGAAAAATGCTTGTCACGATTTCCAAAATAGTTGCCGATTGACTGATTAATCAACTGCTAATTTCAGCTCAAAAATGTATTCTCGTTATCTGTATTGAAACTCAAGTCTTGTTTCAGTATACGTTTCCTCCTTAGAATAACATTTGATTTAATCTACAGTATGAATTAATGTTAAGAAAAAACACTTGTAAAGTTAAACATTAATCAAACACAGATCACAGATTTCAGTCCTCCAGAGTTTTTATTCCTCTTTGAGACAAAAACAAGTTTCATTTTGCATAACAGTAGTACAGCAGCGGCCGAGGGTACAAAACGCTTTTTAAATTTTTCAGTGTAAAAATAACTCTACTCATACCTCACACCTGTGCCGTCCTCTTCGTAGTGCAAACGCTTCAAATAAAAGTTAGGCACATGATGGATACGATACGATCGCAGTTCAATTACACTTAAGTGCTGATGAAACGTCATTCTGAATTCCTTTTTTTTGTTTTGTGGTTTCCCAGTTCATAATGTTCGACAATCACAGACTGAAGAAACGATGACAGCTGGAGTAAATAGCGCTAAAAGGGCAGTTTGACTTCCTGTTTGTAGCTGTTAACATCCGATGAAGCTTGATTAAAAAAAAAAGACCTAAAGAGTTCTATTTGCTGATAAGATGATTATCTGTCAGCTTCTTCAACTAAGTGCAACTGAGTTTAATACTATGTCAAAAAAAACAGATTACATTGCAAGCTTGTGGTCCCAAGCAACTATTTGCTTGTAAATATCTGAGCGAGCGTTTAAGTGGCAACTTGACATCTTTCTACTTTTTAAAGGAAAAAAATAATAAAAACTAGCTCAAAATAAAGTCAAATATTTCCCAGATTTACATATTTTACAAATAAAAAATAAATATCGGCTCTGTTTTTAATCTAGGCATTTTTAGGATTCGTCGAGAAAAATAAAAAAGGTACAAAGAGCGTCAGTCGTTCTTTTCCGACTTAACACAGTGCAGCTTATTTTCCAAAGTGTTGCTCCGCCATCAGGAGGCCAGCACGCCCCGGCGGATGATGTCAGACCCGTAGCGCCGGCCGAGAGACGAGTCTCCCCTCAGCTGGTGGGAGTGGCATCGCTTCAAGCAGGGCTCCATCTCGCCGTCGCCTGATTTGGAGTCGGAGGCGTAGCCGTCGCTCTCCGTCCCCGTGCGGTGTCTGGTCCTGGGGTACGACGGCTCCGGCGTGTTGGTCAGCGGCCTCAGCAGCTCCTCCTCTTCCTCCTCCTCCTCCTCCTTCGTCGCTGCCGCCAGAGGCCTCTCGCTCCTCTTCGGGATCCTGAACTTCCCCCAGCTTCTAAGATGTCCTCCCACATGTCTGTTGGTCGTGTGCGAGCCGTTCGACTGACCTTTCCTCAGCCAACCGTTGGCTTTGGTGGCGGCGGCTGAGACCTCGCCGGCTCTGTTGAGTTTAGTGTTTTTCGTCACGTCCAGAGAGACGGGGCTTCTTTTGGCCATCCGTTCGTCAATGAAGTAGTCGTCGTTGTCAGAGTTCCTGATATCGACCAGCCTGATGGACACCGTTTTCTCCAGGTGTTTTGACCCGAACCTGTTCACATCGCTCCTCCTCTTCCTCCTCCTCTCCTCTTCGTGATCGTTATCTCGTTTCCGTCTGGCCAGCGCCTCGTGTTCGGGCCCCGGGGCCTCTCTCCTGGGGCATTTCCTGCTCTCCAGTTTGTGCAGCTTGAGGGTGATCGTTTCATGAACGACTTCTGGCCTCTGAAGCTTTGGGAACTGAATCTCCTGGCTGATCTCAGAGTTCTGGGTTTTGGCGTCGCTTGTGTCCTCAGCAGGCTCAGACTCTTTGATTCTGGAGCCTTTACTGTCCTTCATCTCCAGTGGTTTGCTCAGATTGTCCTTCTTGTGAGTGTGCGGGGAGTCGGAGAGGCCTTTACGGTCGCCGCTTTTCCTTTTTTCCTGCTTTAAAGACCCGCGTTTGGTTTTCAGTCCCGAGTGGCTCCAGGAGGAGCGAGACTGGGAGCCCTGAGAGGACAACCAGTCCAGAGTGAAGAGCTTCTCCAAATCCTTCGTTGAAGGATCGCCTGCAACACACACAAGTGATGTACAAATTCAGCACAATGTTTTTATATCATCCTCTACTGGCTTTTGGGAGTTTTTACTTTGAGTGAGATTATTAAAATTGCATCTATTACTTTTTTTTTCACCACAAATATATTAAATATTATTGCTGTACGAAGTTGATGTGATTTGTGGAGCTTTGATGAAATACTGTTTTGCTGACTCACCCGTGAGCAGCTCCTGGTCGAGCAGTCGAACTTGGTGCTGGAAGATCTGCTCCTCGACTCTCCACATCGAGCGCTTCATCTTCTCCCTCCGGGTCACCATGTAGGTCAGGTTACGGACCTGAGGACCAACAACAGCAGCTTCTTTAGACAGATCATCATGAACTTAGATCAACAACCTCCTAATGCTGGAACGACGACTTACTGAACACTGATTCCAGCTTCTCAAATGTGCAGATTTGATGCTTTTCTCGGTTTTATATCCACGTAAAGTGAATATCTTAAACAAGCAGTTAAGAGTACATACACTATAGCTACCTGGTTCTACTTCAGAATGACAAGTCACTATACTTCAACAGGGCTAACGAAGGTGCACTACTGGACTGCGATGTTTAGAATTGATTAAATCTTTAGACCCGGCGCTGCCTCTGGCCACCAGCCCGCTGTTGGCTCATTTTCTGTAATCAGTGCAGCACCAAAGCCTGGCAGAACCAGCCCAAGAGCTAACCAGCCAGCTGTTTGCTTGCCAATTCCCCCATGCTCCAATGCCACACTGGTTACAGAAAACTAACAGAACAAAGTTGTCACTCATCTGGCGATAGCAATGTGCTTTCCTACGCTGTGGCCACAGTGTGTGGACAAAGCATTAAGTTGTTCAATTTAACTAATTTACATTTTCCATGTGCTTCATAACGTTACGACTCTGCTGCTCATTTATTCGTTGTTACTGCAAAACCTCATTGAGTCCGCGACCTGCCGCAAGTCGGCATAGTTTATGCGGGAGTCAGCCCGCTATAACGGTCGCTATGTCAACGGTACACATAAAAACGCCCGCCGCTCTGACCATCCTGGTACATCGATTTGAATGGGCATGTCTCTTCTACTCCTATATTCTATTTCTATTTCTATGATCTGAGCATTAAAAACTGGCTTTTCATTTCACATTTAGTAACCTGCACAACAACTCAAAACGTCCCTTTCTACACCTAAAAGAAAGATTGGAGGCTTCCTGGTGGCCTCGGATCACTTAGAAATGGACAGTAAGACTATTTTTGACCGCTTCCTGTCTTATCTGCAGGAGAAAGCGTCTATTCTTCAGTAATACGATCTCAACACTGTTGTTTTATTAAATAGTTCCAGAGTACTAAGGTATTGTAATCTATACATCCTTTGCTTAATGTATTTTATTTGTTATTTCTTTGTTTCCTACCTCTATCCTGTCTCTCTCTCTCTCTCTGTCTGTCTCTCTCGCTCTCTTCTGCTGCTGTAAAATGTGAATAAATCTTATCTACAAAGAAGCAAACTGTTCCACTGCACTCAGAATTTATTTTAATTCACTTTTCTGTCCCTCCTTCTGGTCTCTGCTCTCCTGTGAACTTTGGGGAAGTGGCAACCTACCCTCTCCAGGTCCTGTCGCAGGTGTGTGAAGAGCTGCAGGCGTCTCAGTAGCACCTCGTGCTCGCGGCGTGCCAGGCTGTCCTCCTCGTCCTTCTTGGGCGTGAGGAGCGGCTGGTTGAAGTTGGCTTTGCGCTTCAGCTTCCAGTACTGGAACAGGAAGTCCACCACCTCCGGCTGCAGCTTCAGGTGAGCGGCCACCTCCTCCACCTCCACAAACTGGTAGAACTCCTCCTCCATCTCCTGCAGCTTCAGCTTGCGGAGGCTGACTCTCTTCTCCTGCTGGCGGCTGGTGAGCACCTCCAGGTCGCTGGGCGCTCTGTCGAGGCGCTGAGGAGCCACGTAGGGGGACGAGGAGGAGGAGGCGGCGTCTTCCTCCCATCTCACCCTGCCTCTCCTCTTGCCCTTCTTGTCGCTGCCGGCGCTCTCCTTCTCCTCCTCGCCTCCCGAGTCTCGGTCCCTGGACTCGCCGCCCTCGAGCCCGGAGTGTTTGGGACAGTAGGACTTGAACTTGACCTCGTCGTCCTCCGAGAGGATGGTGTTCATTTCGAGGCTGGCGGTGAGGCCGCACGTCACGTGGAAGGCAGTCCGACAGTTTTTCGCTGAGCACTACAACAGCAACAAAAAAGCAGTTCGTCAAAATCAACCAAAACATAAACAACCTGGGTTGTTTCAGTACTAGTTGTATAAAATTACACCAAATCTGTGTAACAAATGGTATCAACCCAGAAATTGCTGCAACAATTTAGGAGACATATTAGAGCATGGGGCTGACCATCACAAACTCATATCAACATGTTCTACGCTCTCACACACGCTCACAATTTATTGTAATTAATTAATTAGTATCTCTTATTAATGGCTAGAACAACTCGACACACAGTGCTGAGCTGACTCTCAAATTAATCTCCAGGTTCCCAGCTCTCAGATGATGAACACCACTTCTATGTGACATCTACTGATGACTTTTTATCTCCCCTGAACATCCTCGGTCCCCCGCCCCGACCCCTCTAAAGAAAAGAGGGTGGAATGGAAAGCGGTTAACAAGATAGAAACTAATATATATATATAAACTAATTCTGACTTCTTTTTTTTTTTTTTTTAAACTTATATGTTATTCAAGTTAAGTATAATTGTATACGTAGCTGTTTCTGTTAAAACAACTTTAACCACATTTGAACTGTTGAATGAAAAAAATTGGATTTGAACAAAAACATGATAAAACTCAGCAAAGTAAGGTTCTGATATTTTAAATAATTTTGGCATATGTAATGAAAAGTATATTTTCAGGGTTGATTTTTTTTGTCTTTTTTTGTTTTCTATTAACTTATTTTTTTATTTAATTTATTATTATTACTTTTTTCTCTTTGTATTAATATTATTAATTTTATTATCTTTTTTATTCTATTCTTTCTTTTTATTATTATTATTATTATTATTATTTTTCTTAATTTTATTTCAATTTTGAATGCTGGAGTTGTTTTCTCTAGTGTACTTATGTGTTCGTCGAAGCTCGACTACTTAAAAAATTGGTTTATAAACTATTGTAATTACGAACTGTAAATTATATATATGAAAACAACCTCGAAAAAATAAAGTATGAAAAAATTAAAATATTGATATAGTTTTGGCACTGCTGCCAAAAGCTTCCAACTACCAGTCGTCATTGAAGTTAATATTAACATTATGTCCACATTTCGTTTCTAAATTCACTCAATATTTAATGACTAAATGACTAAAAAAGATTTTCAGCTGGTAAAAAAATGGTATCAGCTGAATAAAGAGTCTTGTTATACAAGTTATACTACTTGATTATGCATATTATCTTCCTTTCATACTAATAATTAGTGGTTTTACTTTTATACTGTTACTCTCAGGCGTTATTAAAACCTGTTTAATGCAAAATACAACCAATTTAAAATACACAAACACTGATCAGCCGCCTCATTTAACCTGCTGAGCTGTGAAATCATCTCAATTTCATTTGTTTGGTTGTGAAAAGCGGAGGAAACGCACCACTCTGCACCACACTGAGGATATCATTAACTACTGAATCACTCTAACACGCCAGGGTCACGCGTTGCTCTTCACGTCTCATTAAATGTCTTTGTGTTTGTGCTTCGTTGGGGGGTGAAATGCGAGCGGTGACTCTTACCTGTATGCACGCTCCAGACTTCTCTTTACACAGGCAGCAGATCAGAGCCCATCTGTTGCTGGGTATCTGGGACACGTTGGTGATCGGCTCCATCTTCTCTGGATTCCCGATGCTCACCTGCAAAGCACATTCAACATGTGATGAGCCGGGTGTGATTCAAATATCAGCACAGACTCATTTATCTCATTCTGGCTATGTGCAAACTTAAATTAGCTCTTTGCTATTTTGTTTAAAGATTTACACAGTCCTCGGATACTGCATCAAAACAGGAAGAGGGATACTGTATGTATCTAAAATGTAAAAGAAGTGAATAAATGATTTGGTATAAAAAAATAAATAATAAAGACTGTAAACAGGTAGATGTTCTCGTCACCTCTGGGATCCACAAGGCACAGCTGACGTGGACCCACTTGGTTCCGCTCCGGGTCGGCTTCATGGCTCCGCCCTTCTTGGGACACAGCTGGCACTTTGGCAGGATGCCGAGGGCGCAGATCCGGCACAGCCAGCTGCCCTTTGGGACTTTCTGGATGCCGTAACACGCCTGGTGAGAAACGCAAAAACAAGAGGGAGGCTCAGCTTCCAGACAGCACGCGGAAATCAATACAGCAGCAGCAGCAGCAGCAGCAGCAGCAGCAGCAGCAGCAGCAAATGAAGAAGAGTGTGATGGAGTGTGTCAGGTGAAACCACGGCAACAGCTGATATGAAATGTAAGATGAGTCGTTTTCATTTTGCTTTTTTACCACAGCGAAGCAATCTATTCAGACAACTGAATGAAGTCTCTAAGCGCTACAAAGTCATCACGGTGTGCATTATTTCATTACAGATTTCACTTCGACTATTACTCTTCACATCTTAGCTGTGATTTTTAATAAAGTGCCCAAATGCTTTTCGTATATCACACAGTGACTGTTTAATAAAAGTATTTTGTCAGATTTTTAATACTTTAAAATAAAGACATGTATGTAATTTGTTTCGCTCATGTACAGCGAGTTAATTGAGTCCGTGTGTTGACCTCTGACCTGGTGAACGCAGATGTTGCACTTGTCGCAGAACACCATCTCGTTGTTGTCCTCGCCGTCGGGCGACTGGCAGACGTCGCACACCACGTCCTCGTCGTACTCAATGCCCAGCCCCTCCTCCGTCTCCGTGGCGTGCGTCATGTTTTCATGGCAGCAGCGTTCAAACTCCTCCATCACGCGCTCCATGGTGATCTCATCCAGCGGCGGCATGGCTGGAAAAGTCGGGAGTAAGAGGTTTACTGGAGGTTTGTTTGGCACAAATAAATTTAGTTTGCCGTCAAGAAAACACCGAACCTCCTCCAGAAAAGTCCAGTTTCATCATTTCCATATCTTAGTCAGATTAAAGTATCAAAAGCTGCTCGGTGACTTTGTAACAATTTATAAAACCATTGGGGATTTAAAAAATTGGTGAATTTAAACTAATGATGATAATAGTGATCAAATTGTTTTCTGCCTAAACGGCGGACATTTTACCAGCTCAAACCGTAACAATATGCTTAATTACAGGTTTAACTATGAAGTTTACTCTGTGACTCAACTATAGACAACAATGTGCATCTAAACTAAGATGTGGTCAAAGCAACAAAAGCAGCCTAAAATAAATCAGGAGAAAAACTTTCCTCGAAACAAAAACTTTGTGAACACAAAACCGTCAGCTTGAGGAGAAGATGGAGTGAAGCTGAGAGATCCGATATCTGAATGACGCCTACAAAATGACTTCCAGCCTTTTGTCAAATCATCAACCTCAGTCCAATCATCTGTTCTGTGACTCACCCATCTCTGCAAACTCCTTGTTGGTGGTCTGCAGCCAGGCCACGTCCTCCTCGTTTAGGTCGTAGCGGCACATCCCCTCCGCCAGCGTCCGGATGTCCACGTAGCCCAGCGCCTCGGCGCCCGACGTCCGGATCAACTTCTTTGGCCTGATGAACATGACCTCCTTCCCTTTCTCGGCCAACACCCTGAACAGCACAGATGGGAGACGAGTCAGTTTACTCTCCTGCATTCACAGTGTGGTCCTTTGAATTATCCATCCATCCATTTTCTAGACACTCTTAAAATGTTTGTCTCTTCAACCAGTTGGGATGCTTAGAAAAATTCAGAATTCATTAAATGCAAGAAACATTTTTTGTGCCATAACGTTATAGATCAAAGAGCAAATGTGACCGAGATAAGACATAAGAAAGTATTTCATTTTCCTCGCAGCAGTAGGCTCTGCTTGAGCATTTTAAGGATTTTAAAGACTTGTCATCTTACATCGAGGTGCAAAAATATCACCTGAAATGCAAGTTGAATTTTTCTTTGGTAGATAAAACAATGACGGCCACCAGTAAACAACTTTCACATCTTCATTCTAATGATTCTTGCTTCTATCACTGAACCCAACTAGCGTATATTTGGGACAGGCGTTTAATTCCTTTTGCAACACTCATGCTCAGCAAAGATGAGAAATACAATCAAATTGTTTATTTAAACCAGCACGAATATTACTTGTATAAAATCAAAACTAACAAATAACATATCAATTATGAATCATTCATTTGATCTAACTCCAAGACAGTTAACAACTCTTGTTTTATAGCACCAACATACGGATACAACACCCGTCTTTATCCTCTTAAAACCCACCTGCCCGTCAATGACGAGCCTATTCGGCGTACCAAAAAGGAAAAGGGGTGAAAACTAAACAGAGAAATGTGGGGACACTTATTTTGTAGTGAACTTCACATGACAATATTCACAACTTTAATTAATTTAAATACATTTTAAAGAAAAAACGTTTTGATTATTTTGATCGGTAAACCCTTACGGGCCAAAGGAATATAAATAATCGAGGAATGGAAACAAATTCGGACTTCATGACCTCTTCAAATGTAAGGAGTCTCCACTTCTATTCTGAAATCTCTTGTTTACCGATGCACCGAATAGTTCAAAGCTTAGAAGGTTCATTCATAACGTTGACATTTGAATTATTATTTATTAATAACTCAGTCCAAAAGTCAAAATGTATTTTATTGTGGAGAATCTAACCAAATGTCCAAATTGATAAAAGTTACTCGGCGTCTAATTGAGACCTGCGTTTATTAGTCAAAATGTGAAGTCACACCCGGCAAGTAAAAGGGACTCGACGTCTATCCGGGGTCTAATTTAAGTTTTATGGTTCTGTTTTTCAGCCTTTCTCTAACTTTGTCTTTGCTGGCTACCAAACTATCTGACTGTGAGTCCGTCAAATCAATCTGAAACAGAACAATGTCTCTCTAAGGAAATAAGCTGGCTGTTATGCAAGCAGCCGTCTCAGCCGGACAGTACAGGATCAAACATGTGACTTTCTTGTCTCGGAGCGGTCTTTTCTTTTGTCCTACCTGGTGACGGGCTGCGGGATGGCCTGGGGGCTGACGGGAACCTGGACTCCCTTCTCCCAGTCCTGCCTCCACGGGTCGGCGAGGACGTAGTAGTCCTCCGTGTTCAGCTGTAACGAGTCGTGGACCTTCATGGCGGTGATCAGGTCGGTCCTGAAAACCTGCAGCAGTCGCATGAAAACAAGAGTCAGTTCGCTTTACTGTTAAATTATAACAGCATGAAGAAGGGAAATGTTTGTTTTGTTGTTTGTCAGAGTGAGACCATCAAATGTTCTCATCAATAATCATATTGCCACATTTTGGCTCGCAAATTACTGGTATTAGGTCTGTCTTAGTCGACTAACACTCATACCATTTTGTCAAGTAATCGATTAGTTCAGTTATTCTCAAAGTGGGTGACTGTCAGGAGGTCTGCAAAATCATTTGCTATAAATTATAAAACTGTGCTGTGTCATTAAAACGTGCATATCTACAGATGGGGACAATTTCCACCAATAAAACAAAGCATGTAGTGTCCATTACTCACAACCATGTTAGCTTTGGGCCAATAGAAACTCTGATATGATTGTGACAATCAATTAATTAAAATGTAGCCTATAAATGCTGTCAAGTTGAGTCCAAATGCAATTTGAATAAAATCCCCCTCTGTTTAAAAGGTATATAAGTGGTATTAACATTCAATAACATTGCAAATTTCCCCGCTGTGGGTCTAATAACGGGTTATCTCATCGTATCTTAACATGATTCAAATTATATGTTTCTGTTTATCACTATAAAACAGGTCTGAAGCATTTCGTCTGAAAAGTGTTAGAATACAAATAGTTCCAATGGCATAAGAGTACAAAAAGTAGCAAGCATTATGCTTAATCTGTGTTACGATTATGAGGGAGTCCTTGGAGAATGTTCTCCCCTATAAGGGGAAAAAGTTTGAGAACCCCTGGATTAGTTGATTTAATCGACAGAAACGCTCAAAAGCACCACTTTAAATCTTGTGTTTACCAGAAATATGCTCTTAAGTTTCTAGGAAATAAATCATTCAGCATGAAAAAAGCATAAAAAATGGACTAATCGACTAAAGAAAATCGTAGTTAGTTGACTTATCGACTAAGAGGGGGCAGCCCTATCTGGTATATCAGCGTTAATGATTTCTTCTGGAAGACTAAAAAGTGCAGACTCTCAGTGCAAAATGTATTCTTTGGCTCATCTGAGGAGGACTTGTCTGTGTGCAAATAAACCATCTTTACAACCAAAATAATCAACATGTTTTATACATGTTCTTGTTCCATAGAGATAATGTTTTGTATCAGTGTTTGCACAGGGTTAAAAAAAAAAAAAAAAACGACCACGTTGTCTACACACAGCCAGAGAGGAACCGGCCAATCAGGATGCTGCTTAGGCCTGAGTCATTGTTTTGCTTTGATTTGATTGGCTCTTGGTCAGAGAGGAGTGTGCAGCAGCCTGCAGGGACCAAGAGGACAGACTGTACAGTAGATAACAGCAGCTATGTTTCCATCACAAGAACCCGCTGTACAATGTGGAAAATTACAGTAATGAATGGGACAAATAAAGTCTTACGAATACTTTTTGCAGGTTTTTCACCTCAGACCTTCATTTGTTCATTTAATCATTAAGATTGTTTATCAAATTATTTCCCTTTTTGATTAAAATATTGATGAATATTGATGTATTTTTTTCAAAGATCGAGAAATAAACCCTCCTATAAATCCATCAATTCAAAGATGGAGGGAAACAATACAGGACATCTTAGGATGGAGATAATAACTTATAGAGTCAGAAATGAAGGGACAGAATATAAGAGGCGTTGGTCAAAGTGGACGAATCAATGTAGGAAATTACCCAGATTAAATAGAGTTAGAAATGAAGAGTCAAAGAACAAAAGACGCCGGTTTAAGTGGATGAAATATGAAGCTGGAAATTGAGTTATGAAATGAATTAACACAACCGATAGACATTCACAATATAAACATCATGGAGGAGGCATCTTCCCATTTTGTGGATATATAATTCATGAGTAGTTTGCAATAAAAGTATTAAAAATAGATAAATAAAACAATGGCAGAGTACAGGAATGACAGCAGAAGAACTACGACCTACTGTATATATATATGTTCAATAAATTCTGTACAACACCGTCGTGATTATTTTTGAGTTTAGACAGACGGACGTACCTCGGAGGGTTTCTGCCCGGTCCCCCTCCTGGGCTGTGAAGACTGTTGGGACCAGCAGGTAGAATTACCTGGAGGAGAAACACGACAGCGTGTTAAACGTCTCGGCATGTCTTCGTTGTCTGATTCTGCTCACATCCGCTAAAACACATGGATTTCCCCCCAACTAGGGAAACTTTGAGAAATACATGTGTGGCTCATTTGGGTAGTCAAAATGGTGCAACTGACATTTTCTGTTTTCAATTTCATTTCTCTTTACTATTCACTAATTTGACTTATTACAAAATTACTGACTACAGCAACAACTTGGCATTTAAAACTCAAAATCCTGAAGGATCGTTTCATTAACCCTCTGAGACACGTTTTTGTCTTTTTTAAAGGGGTTCAAGGGGTCTTTTGGGGGAGATAGCAGGTCAACAGGAGATGTCACATAGAAGTGGTGTACATCATCTGATAGCTGGGAACCTGAAGATTAATTTGAGAGCACTGTGTGTCAAGTTGTTCTAGTCATTAGTAAGAAATATACATGAATTCATTAATATTTAATTAATTAGAGTAAATTGTAAAAGTGTATAATGGCTAAGAACATTATGATGGAAGTATATGAATGTCCATTCCCATACTCACTTATGTCTCACACAGATTTGTTGCTAAATTTAACCACTTTTTTCCACTAGAGAATTGATAAAAATGATCAATAATCTCTCCAAAATACCACATTAAGACACCGAGACTTTGAGGAACACCATAGAGAAAGACATGCTGTGATTTGCTATCAAAAACTTTACCCAATTTATACAATTCAAGACTGTTTATAGGACCCCAGTATGCAGAAATATTCAAATACACCCTTTTAGAATAGGCGGAAAATAACACATTTATACTGCATTCAAAAAACTGCATGGTTTTTGCCCATCCCGCGGGTCTCAGAGGGTTAATGCATTAAACTGTTCGCCTCACAAAACCCTGAATCAGACCTCGGCTAAAAGCAATTTACAGTAAAAGCTTTGGGTTTGTTTTTATACCAGATGACACATAAGAAAGATTGGATGATAACTAAACCTAAACAAACACATGGAAGCATCCACACATTTAATCTGTTTTCCGTAGTTAACAACTTACCCCGACATTTTATACGACGTGGTAAAACCCCACCCAGCTGACATTTTGTGGAGGATGAAACAAACCCTACAAAGTGTTTCTGAAATTGTTCCCTGACGTCACATTTGAGCCCGTCTGTCTGACCTGCCAGGATGTCTTTAGAGATCCTACTCTGACTCCTGTCTCTCAGATTGTAGACGCACTTTCTCTTTTCCTTAATCTTTGTCCATCTGCTGCCCTTCTTTCCTTTTCTCTCTCTCCGTTTCCTTCCTGAACATGAAGTACACATTTACTGACACTGACGGTAACAAGATGGAAGACACATTTTCAGGAAAGGACCAAAACCTTGATGGCTTTTATATAATGGAAAAAAGACGTGACATTTACAGATGAAAACAATAAAAATGTAATGATATATTGAAACATCATCTTTCGTCCAAAATTAGATTTTATGGTATTTAGGATATTTCCTCTGCAGCTTTGCACTTTCACTTGTGAAATTGAGGATGGTGGCAGAGTTGTGCTTGACCTCATTCAGGTCTATATTTGGACTCGGTATGAAATGACTCAGCAGAGACAATATTTTTTTGCTTACTTCCATTGTCGGAGTCATCACTGCTGCTGGGGTGCCTGCTCCTCTTCATCGTTGTGCTGTCTGTGGAGCTCCTGCCTAGGGACACTTCTGACACAAACACAGACAGGAGGTTTAAGTTAATGACAAGATGTACAGCTATGATAAAGAGCACAGTGTTAGGATCAGATGAGCAAGATAACACAGCACCAGAAGACTTGGAAATGATGCACAATTACACCATTAAACTTAAAGTTATCTTCCACTATGAATAAAAGCACGCTCATGACATACATGTAGGCATTATCAACCCATTGAAGCACTCACACTGCTGCTGGAAACAACATTTAAGATCCAGTTTCATTTCTAGCCAAACAATCAGGATACTATCCCTGCAGCCCCTTCACTATTTGGGATATAAACCATCTCTCTAAATATCTAAAACAGCTCTACTCTACACAAATATTAGCTCTTGGATATAAACAGGTAGATATCAGAGCAACAACAGTAGTAAAAACTTGTCATATTCCACTATTCCTCTCTGATCTGACAGAACACCAACCCTTTGAGCTAATGTGTACAGTACATACCACAGTGTTCTGCGATGTCAACAAGAAGTAATCACATGCAACACAGACAGGAAACAACGCCTTTCAGTGCTAAGTTCAGCTTGCAGCGTGCAAAAAAACATCAACAGGGATTGTAAAACTCCCGACAGGTGGACATATCTCAGGGTCTGCTGCCAGCGTGCACCAGAGGGGGGGAAAGATGCTAATGCTAAGCTAACAGCAGGCTAGCTGTGACGCCTTCTTCCAGCAAAACAGCCACTAACTTAGCAGCTAACATTAGCATTAGCTGACAAACAGCTGTTCTTCACTGTTACACAATAACATGGCAACACACACGCATGGCAATGTTGTGTTCTTACAACGTGATCACAACGAGCTTTAAATCAAACCACACAGAGATGCATTTTTTAAATCAGACTGTAAATGCTAGCAGGCTAACGTTAGCCGGAGCTAACCCCCCCCCCTCCTCTGTTATGCAACATGCGGCCCCCCCATGTTTATCACAACAACCTGATGTCCGTTCAGATTCAAATAAACAAGTTTATACAGCTGTATAAATCGCATCAGGAGGTTTATGTTTGCATGCTGTTCTACAGCTGTGCTTACTTTAGTATGCACGATAACATTTAGTTAGCTGGCTAGCTGTGGTTGGTGGTCAGCAAGGCCTATGGAAGGAGGCTGAGACGCTGGTCTTGGAATATGGGGTACAACGCATGCGCAGTGTAACTCAAGCTGCGGTCGTGCAGGTCAGATTCTACTGCGCATGCGTAATACCCCGCAGCTATGACGCGGGTCCCTACCTCCTTTCCATAGGCCTTGATTGGTGGTTAGCAACATCAGCTAGCTAGCTATGTTATGTAGTTGGCATTTAGTATTAGACAACGCTGCTAACATAAACTATGATGCCTTCTATTAAACAGACAGCTCTCTGTTAAGGGTTAATGTAATACAAACACACTACCTGAAACCTGAACACTTTAAAAACGCTCATAACTAACTAGAACTAAATAACACCATAGCTAGCTACACAGCTAGCTACACAGCTAGCAACACAACTAGCAACACAACTAGCACTACTACTAGCACCACAGCTAGCACCACAGCTAGCAACACAACTAGCACTACTACTAGCACCACAGCTAGCACCACAGCTAGCTACACAGCTAGCAACACAACTAGCACTACTACTAGCACCACAGCTAGCTACACAGCTAGCAACACAGCTAGCAACACAACTAGCTACACAGCTAGCTACACAGCTAGCAACACAACTAGCTACACAGCTAGCTACACAGCTAGCAACACAACTAGCACTACTACTAGCACCACAGCTAGCTACACAGCTAGCAACACAGCTAGCAACACAACTAGCAACACAACTAGCACTACTACTAGCACCACAGCTAGCTACACAGCTAGCAACACAACTAGCACTACTACTAGCACCACAGCTAGCTACACAGCTAGCTACACAGCTAGCAACACAACTAGCACTACTACTAGCACCACAGCTAGCACCACAGCTAGCTACACAGCTAGCAACACAACTAGCACTACTACTAGCACCACAGCTAGCTACACAGCTAGCAACACAGCTAGCACTACTACTAGCACCACAGCTAGCTACACAGCTAGCTACACAGCTAGCAACACAACTAGCACTACTACTAGCACCACAGCTAGCTACACAGCTAGCAACACAACTAGCACTACTACTAGCACCACAGCTAGCTACACAGCTAGCAACACAGCTAGCACTACTACTAGCACCACAGCTAGCTACACAGCTAGCAACACAACTAGCACTACTACTAGCACCACAGCTAGCTACACAGCTAGCAGCACAGCTAGCTACACAGCTAGCAGCACAGCTAGCTACACAGCTAGCACCACAGCTAGCAGCACAGCTAGCAACACAGCTAGCAGCAGAGCTAGCAACACAGCTAGCACTACTACTAGCACCACAGCTAGCTACACAGCTAGCAGCAGAGCTAGCAGCACAGCTAGCAGCAGAGCTAGCAGCACAGCTAGCAGCGTAGCTAGCAGCCAGCAGCTCTCAGAGCGGCTTCATCTCTTCCAGCAGCAGCTTCATCTTTGGCGCCATTTGAAATGCCGGTGTGGTGTTTTGTCCCGCGGGCTCTGCTGCTCTGCTGCTCTGCTGCAGCAGAACTATAACTAAAGAGATGTTAACTTAACATTCTGCCACATGATGCACATTAAAGTTAAGCCCTTGTTAAAGTTGATAGTAGACTGGTCGGTACGTACAGAGCAGGTCAGGCCGAGGAGAGCCGAGGAGAGCCGGGGTTTAGGGGTTTAGATGTTTGAGCTGCAGTTTTTCTCCCCGTGAGTTCCGCTTGACCCGCATTCCACACACACACACACACACACACATACACACAGAGAGAGAGCGGAGCAGAGCGGTGGCTGTAGCCGGGGAGGAGGAGACCAGCCCGGCTGCAGCTGCTCCTCACAGCCGCTGGAGGGCAGCAGAACCTCTGGTGACAAATAACACAACAACTCCTAATGCAGGAACATATGTTCCATTATTATATTTCCAGTGTCATAATAAAAAACACGTTGCCCGGCTGCCAGATTGAGTGTCAACAAACATAATATGAATATTATTAATATTATTATTATAAGTGTGCATGACGCAGCTGTCCCATTCATTCCTATTTTGGAAAGTACACAGATTTATCTTTTAAAGAGGCAGAACACAAATAATTCTTATTTTGAAAAAGGAAAATTGTCACTGAAACTTGTTAAAACACACATTTTTTTTTTTAATAATTTATCTCATTTTATATTATTTATTTCAATTTAATTTAATTGTGTTCAGTAAATGTATTTACTGATTTTTTTTGTAATGAAAAATCTGAACATTTAGCCTACTTTATGTAACTACTGTACTGAATTTTCTAAATGAAGTATTGACACACACAAAAACTTAAAACTTAGTGTAAAAGACAAGAAAGCTCTTAAGTTGTTTTAATTTCTAATGTTCAAGTTAATTTGAGAAAGCCCTGCTTTTATGTATGTATTTTATTTATGCATCTTTATTTTAGTCTTATTTCTGTGTTTTTTTTAGTTGGTTTATGTCTTGTTTGTTTGTACTTGTCATGTTCTCAATAATAATAATAATAATAATAATAATAAATAAATTTAGTTAGGAAATGTTCACTGAAAAAGATCAGACAGTTATTTTTATCACTAGATATATTTAAGTTAATTTGAGATAGCCCTGTTTTTATGTATATATTTTATTTATTTATGTAGCATTATTTCTGTCATTTTTATTGTTGGTTTATGCCTTGTTTGTTTGTACTTGTCATGTTCTCAATAATCATAATAACAATTATAATAATACAACAATGATGATAATAATAAAAATAAAATAATAAATAAATAAATTCAGTTAGGAAATGACCAGTGGTGGGAGAAGTATTCAAATCATTTACTTAAGTAAAAGTAGCATTACCACATGCTAAAAATACTCCATTACAAGTAAAAGTCCTGTATTCTAAGTAAAAGTACAGTTACTATACTAAATTATACAGTATACATGTAATGGAAATGGCTATTACCCGTAAGTCAAACGGCAGGATCAGTGCAGATAAAGTCGGACGTAAAAACAGACATAAAAGAGATGGAATATATTATTGTTTGTGAGTTGTTCCTAAAGCAATGTTTAATTCTGGTGTCATTTCAGCAGTTACATGACATGAAAAACTGCAACAATAACAGACAGCTGCATCGTCAAAATCCATCACCAGTAGGTTGTTTACAAATGCATAGCTTTTTAAAAAGAACTATTTAGAAAGAACAAACATGATGTCTTTGATTGCATGCTGCCGACATGTGGAATGATCAGAGGACAGAACACAAGTTTACAGCAAAGAACCGTGTGCTGATTCAAAAAGGAGCGTTTTTATACGTTTCTATCAAACAACTTGATATTTTGCATTCACACCTCATCTATGACACATGCAAGTAACTTATTATGATCACTCAATATGTGACATTTCCAGTACTTGAAATGCAACAAACAAACATGAATAAGAACATTTCTACAGTGATTCTTCCTTCAACCAGAAGGTCACACAACTAACAGACCAAAAATAATAAAATGAGAACTTCCTAACACCACTTGGAGGAATAAATTAGGTAAACTGAGGTTTGATCTACATGCAGTCTGAGAGGGAACCTGAACTCATCACAGTGAATGGGAAGACCGGGAACACACGGTCACAGTAACACAACACACAGCGGTTTAACTCTCCAGCTCTAAAGTTCAGTGCTATTTAAAACATTAGGTTTTTCGCTGCATTTCAATTCAATTCAATTAAATTCAATTTATTTTTATATAGCTTAAAATCATAACAGAAGTTACCTCGTGACGCTTTATATATAGAGCAGGTCTTAGACTGTACTCTATAGTACGGCATTTGAAGGTTTCGGAATATGTCTCTCTGGGTGTTAAATTCTCAAAAACAGACAAACAAAAACAGCATTAATATCCACCTACAGCGGATACTCAACATGAAGTCATCAAAGAGATCCGTGAGATGAAAAGACGGACCTTTCTAATATATTCTTTGGAATAATGATCATGGCAGTATCTCACCTTTAAATCAGTCATTTGCCCGTTTCTTTTCCTTGTATGGTTTACCATTAATGGATAATTACACAGAAATGATGTAGAGATATGTACATAACCTGTGTCATAATGTTTGTGATATGGATGACATGATTCCTGGAAATAGTTGTTTATACTGTTGTTGTTGACTTAAAAAAGATTTAAAAATAAATTTAGTATCCCAAAAAATAATTAGAATTTATTTTTATATATATCCTTCAACAGTGTGCAAACTGACAATATTGTTGCCCAAAACATCTGTTATAAACTAATCATTTATCTTATCTATCTAATGATTTTAACCGGCTAACAGTGAGTCATATCACTTTGTTGATAAGATGGAAATGTTGCCGTTTGATTATTTGTTTACTGGGCTTTTTGTTTGTTTGGTTTTTAAAAAATATAGGAATATTTTGCTAATTATTTACATACTATCTTTCTGTAATATTGGTATAATATTTTGGCTGAATATTCATATAAAACTATCCCAAATCTTTCAATAATTGGTTTATAACTTTTGGAATACACCTCCATGATGCTCCTGAAATATTGTGACCAATTATAAAACTATATGGCTTTAAGTGACCTGCTGATATTAAAAAGATTTGACTGTAAATAATGAGCAGATTTTGATATTTTTGAACATGTCAATAAAAAAGGAACAAAGTAAAACAACATCTTTTGCTGTTAAAATGAACGTACCGTATCAGTGCATTTATATAATTGATCAAATAACTGATATATTGGTTTGTTTTTTACCTTCAGTTTTTGTACTAAATCTGTGAACATCACGTGGGTTGACTACAACATAAACGGGGGATCAATGTGCACTAAGACTGACAACAGAGCTCTTATGTTTTATGTCCACCTCCAAACCTTTTCTTGACCTTGAAAAGTTCCCGTCTGTGTCTGGACGGTCCCGAGCTCATCTGGTGGCCAGGATGGCGTCGTAGGACTTGCCGGTCCGGCACACCTGAACGTTGTGGAAGCCGCACTTGTTGAGGAGGCGGGTGTACTCGGACGGCGGGCGCTCACGGCCCTCCATTTGAACCAGCATGTTGAGGGAGAAGATCTGAGCCGTGACGGGCCCTCGTCTGTTCTCAAACAGCATGGCTTCCACCAGCAGGACGCCGCCGCCTGCCAGCAGGAACAAACATACTGAGTACTGATAGCGGGAGTCTGAACGGAGAACTTATCAACTAAAAAGACTCAGTACACAGGAGGGAGGTAAATAATGTAAAAGCATTGAATGTGCATTTGTTATGTTGATTGTTTGAAAATTGTTGAAAATATTTGTTATACCTTCAGAACAGAACATTCTTTAAGGATTAACATCTTAAAATATACATTATGTTTGGTTTAACAACCTGCTCAATTCTCAGAAAATTGATTAGTTTTTGAGGAAGACAGCAGCGTACTTGTGTAAGTTTCAAATGTAAAAACTTTGATGACGAGAGGAACAAACTGAAGCATCCAGATTAAAACCAAATACCATTTATCTACTAAAAGAAGGTGTAACTGCACCACAGATGGATTAGTTTTGAAGTTTCTTTGCCTTTTTAGAGAGCTTGAGCTTGGTTTTGAACTGTTGACTCCCTTTGACTTGATTTGACTGCAGAGGGCAGCAACCTCCACTGACTTAAGAATATATATAAGAAAATAGAAAACAGCGTAATTGTAGCGGCCATATTTAAATACATATGAACAGCACAGTAGCTGAACATACTGAGTGTAAATACAGAGTTAAACTCACCTGGTCTGCAGGTGTCATAGATCTTCTTCAGCAGGTTGAGGCACTTCTCTTCAGGCCAGTCGTGAATGATTCTGGCCAGAACGTAGAGGTCAGCAGGAGGGATGTCACCGCTGAAGAAATCTCCTGCATGTACCACAGAGAGTATATCAAATCTACACTCAGCTGCCATTTTATTACCAACCAAGTACATATACAAGGTACAAATATACATACAAGACACTACATCCGTTTTATCTATTTATTTACTCTTCTAGTTATCTGCAATGACTTTTCTACAGTGTTGCCATATATATTCTAATCATGTATATTTTAATAAATAAATGAAAAAATTAGGTCATTTTTGTGATGCAGTAGAACTAAGTGTTTAAGTTTAAGATCATTTAAGTGTATAATTTAAATATAATATAATAATAAACATAATGTTGAAATTTAAAATCACTATAAGTTATTTATAATACATACACTCTAGCTATTATATTCTTTAGTTAGGCCCTACGCACCAGTTTTAATCTAGGATTCATTTTACTTGGCATCATGCCATCATGCTCATCCCTCATTTATAAAACTCAAACATGTAATTTAAAAATTTTTCCAACAATATACAATAGGGCCAATTAATTTCCTACCAAAACATCATTTCCACCTTTTAGTACTAAACTCTTTTATATGTTGAATTAGGCTGAATGAGACTTACCAGTCTGAAACACGACGCCGTCATCCTCCTGAGGGAAATGTTTCTGAGCCGTCTCTACGACCTGCGGGAGGTCGAACACCATGACAGAGGACGACGGGTACGCCTTCGCCATCTCACGGGCCAGAGCACCAGTGCATCCTGGGAGTTATTCAGACAGAATAGTGTCAGTATGCAGTGGTGGAATGTAACTAAGTACATTTACTCAAGTACTGTACTTAAGTACATTTGATGTAGTTGTACTTTACCACTCTATTTTCAAATAGTTGACGATTAATTTAATAGCCGACAACTAATCAGTTAATCGATGCTGCTCTAAATACAAACAGAAATGTTTAGCCATAAATAAATATATAAATATTCATAAAGGGGCGTTTAACCTCTTACCTCCCAGATCTACGATGTTCTGAAAGCAGGAGAGGTTGAAAGCCGTCACAACGTCGTGTCCGTCCAGAACCCACGAGGAGTTCATCAGACCCATGAATTTCAGCATCTCCTCCTCTGATCTGATGCGTTCACAGAACCATGAAAGATTTCAGCGCCTCAAAGTCATGACGTTACACATTTAAAGCATCTGAAGCAACAAAATCAAAAACACCGACCTGTAAATAGCTTGGAAAACCTCCTCTGGTGGAAGGCCGAAGGTCTTCTCGTTCTGATTCTTCCCCTCCCTGCGTGGTGCAAAATAACACATTTGCACTTGTGAAAATGATGAGAATTGAAATGTTTGATCTGAGTTTCCTTCTGCAGAATTTGTTTTAGTTGTGCAAATATTTCTCAGAGGTGCAGCGGCTCTGGAGGCTATTAGCTAACCTACATTACTCGGTATGTTTACACAGCGTTTGCTGCTTCAGTCTGACATCCATTAGCCAGAAAAACGGCACTTCTTCTGCTACAACTGAGGTTTTTACTGATGATTCGTTTGGTCTATCTCATTGTTAGTCAACTTGTGAAAAGCCCTGGTCCTCATGAACAAAATGAACTTGGTTGTAGCCTCTTTTTACATGTTGTTTTTGCGATGCAAACAACATTTTGAGCATCACTTGTCTGTGTTATTCACTGGTTATGATGCTTTAATGGACAATTCACACTCTAGTTGACCTTTTACCCCCATGAAGTCAGAGAAGTTAGTGACCTGGTTTGATTTGAGTTAAAGTTACCTATTTGAGTACATCTTTATTGTGTTATTTCTTAGTTATGAGGCTGTTGTTGTGAGCTCAAAGTTGGTGATTAGTTACTGTTCTGTAACTCATATCTGAACTCTTCAATTCAATTCTAATAAAATGCTTTTTTTTTGTAGTATTTTTTTCTAGGGAAACCTACAGAAAAAAAAACCTTGACTGCAACTATTCACATCAAATAAATAATAATAATAATAATAATTTAATTTGTAAAGCACTTTTTAAGCCGGGAGCACAAAGTGCTTTCCATAGACAGCATAAAAAAATAATCACACATAAAACTAAAATTACCACCTCACGATTGCCTTAGTTAAGATGTAGTTTACATCCATGTCTGTCCAAAATGTCATCTTTCATCATTTTATCCTGTCAGACATTTGTGTGAAATTGTCATAATTAGCGTATGAATTCTTGAGTTATGGCTAAAAACGCGTTTTGTGAGGTCACAGTGACCTTTGACTACCAACATCTAATCAATTCATCCTTGTGTCCAAGTGGACGTTTGTGTCAAATCTGAAGAAATGAATTCCAGGCGTTCCTGAGATATCACGTTCCCGAGAATGGGACGGAGGAGGACCCGGCCACGGCTCTCGCCAGCGCAAACAAACCCTTGTTAAATGTAAAATGTCTTCAGCTCAATGATCTGAGCGTCTCCCATTCAATCCCACTGACCTGACGGCGTCCACCATGTTGTTCCACAGCGGGTAGATGGTCTGGGATTGGTAGATGATCATGTCGTGAAGAGACTTGCCGCTGCCTTTAGCCAGGTAAAGATTCGCCACGTCGGTGCTGCTGTACAAAGCTGTTTTATTCAACAACAAAAAAACACATTCACACTTTAAATCAGGGTGTTTTAGTTCCCAACATTCAGCAGTCATGCTAACGATTAGTCGGATACAGAATTAGTCGACAATTTCAGGCATTTTTCAAGCTAAAATTACAAATATTCTCCAGTTCCAGCGTCTCAAATGTGCAGATTTAATGCTTTTATTTGTCACATATGATAGTGAACTAAATATCTTTGCTGTTTTAGACTGTTTTTCAAGTAAAACAAGACATTTTATGATGCCACATGGTCTTTTTTCACTATTTCCTGATGATTTTTTTAGACAAAATGATAGTTATTTGCAGCCTCTAAGTTCAAACAATGCAGGTAGTTTTGGTTTTTGGGGGGATTTTAGTGAAATAATTCTACAACAGAAATATCCTCACTCACTTTACTCCTGGGTTAACCACAGGAATAAATACATCATGCTTTGGTAATATTTGTTAATATATTGTTGGTTTTTGTCTTTTCTTGGGATTCATTGACAATAAGAAAAATATAGAATATCACCATATTTATCCTTTAAAAGCTCAGTCTTGTTGGTGTGTTCAAGGACGCTCCGACATTTGGGTTTCCCCCATTTGACCACAGAGAAGATCTACATTCATAATGTTCGGGTATCCTCACGGTTTGCTCGAGTGTCCACATACCTTTGGCAATACGTAGTGTATAATGTAGTAATCAATTCTATCAATTCTATCATCTCATCATCTCCTCCTCCTCCTCCTCCTCCTCTTCCTCCTCCTCCTCCTCCTCCTCACCTGTCCCGTCTGTGGTCTCCACCTCCAGGATCTCGATGCCCACCAGTGCGTCCAGCAGCCTCTCCATCCCGTCCACGCTGGTGCTCAGCTCCCGGGCTACATGCTGGGCGCTCAGGGGCTCCTGGGACTTCAGCAGGAGATCAAACACTCCCAGCTCACAGGCTGAGAATATCACCTGGAAGGACGAACACACATCAACACCTCCTCTGCACTGGTTCATAGATTAATTTAGCCATGTTAGCCGCGTAGGTCAGTCCACGACTTTAAAAAGGAATATCTAAACAACTATTGGACGGATTTGTAAAAAGGGAGATTTTCATGTCTTTTATATTATAACGCAGGTTCAAGTGCTTTATAAATACTGTTAAACTATCAAAACGCTCAATATACGGAGAAACATGTATTCAGAAATTGTGCGTTTGAAACGAGCCGTCAGGATTTCTGTCCATTTTGTGATGTCACAAATCTACAATATTTAGACCATTTCACAGTTTTAAACATTCTAAATGTGTCCCAGATAATTTTCCAGTTGCAGTGTATGTGAATAACGTCAGCTGACAGGAAGTAAACATGGACCCAAACTGTTGCCTTGCAACGCAATTCCGTTGCAATTCCATTGAAACGCACTAAAACGGAGCGTTTCAGACAGAGAGGTTGAATACAGGTATATTCAGACAGACAGTATGATGAAAATAATGTGTTTTTTGAACTTTACAGCATGTAAACATGTTCTAGTAGAAACACAAAATACAAGTATGAACCTCAAAATGAGCACGATATGGAACCTTTAATATTGCCGTCGCTTAGCAGCGGTGTCAGATAGACATATTTGTCTCTGTATATTAATAGTATATTTAAGATCGGATAAGATATTCCTTCATTAGTCCCGCAGTGGGGAGATGTGCAGTGTACAGCAGCAAAGAGGATCGTGAAAAAAACAAGAAGCATCAGCTAACACAGTAAAAAAAGAGCTAAAAAAAGTGTAACAAAATATGAATCATTTAAATAGAAGGAAGTATAAAAATAGGAGCAGTATATACAGTATTGACAATAAACAGACCATTAACAAAATTGCACAAGTGGAAAATGATATTGCACAGTGAGAATGAATGAATGAATGAATGAAATTCCACCTGAAAATATATGGCTATTGTCAGTTTTTTGGTGTGTAAATATGATATAATAAGTGTTTATTCGTGTAGGTAATATTTTATTGCAAAAACACCAACATTTGACTATTTCCAGCTGGTAAAATGTGATTTTTTTTGCTGTTTTTTTTATGATATTACACTAAATATCTTTAGATTTTAGGACAAAACAAACAATATTGGGGTTTTTTTGGGAACATTTTATCGGTTAGTTAGTAGTAACCCTAGATAGAAACATAACTGCAGACTGACACCAGTAAATAAACTGTTAATAAACATGTAATATTTTATTGCAAAAAAAACTAAATTTGACTATTTCCAGCTTCTCAATTGTGAATTTTTGCTGTTTTTTAATAATATTAGACTAAATATCTTTAAGTTTTAGGACAAAACAAATTTGGATTTTGGGAACATTTTATCGGTTAGTAGCAACCCTAGAAACATACCTGCAGACTAATAAACAAACAGTTATAAATGTTACCTTAGAGATCCTGAAGCCGTTGAAATACTCCAGAAGTTTGAAGGGATAGTCCAGCTCACTCTGGGACAAATGTTCTGCCATTATCCTGCAAACACACATCAACACACATCAACACACATCAACACACAGACCTTAATAACTACAGGAATTCATGCAAAACCTCCACGTCTGCAGGAGCATCACTCACCCGAGGTTGCTGCCTGGAAAGCGGCTAAGATGGTCCGATCCTGGAGGAGGAAGACGGAGGATTTGAGTCTTTTTGGTTGTTTTTTTTGTTGCAAAAAACAGCCAAGATGTCGGTGGTGTGTTCAGGAGCTTCTCTGTTCTCTGTCTCTGTCTCTGAAGTGAAATGGTCGATGTATCATCAGCACATCTCTGATCCGGATCACAGTGATCCTCTCCGGCTGGTCGCTACTGTCTGTGATGGCCGATAAGAAAGAACAGCGACTACTTTCACTTTAATATATAAATATATAAATATATGTGTGTGTGTGTGTGTGTGTGTGTGGCGGTGCAGTTCCGGGATCATCCGCAGCACCAGCGGGGGCGCTGTTGAGCTGCAGGACCCTCAGAACGTCATCACATTTACACACGAGTGAGCATTAATGTGCTGACCTGTGATGTCTGTGGAAGAAATACTCAACTCACATCCTTACAGTAGATACTGCAATATAAAAACACTCAGTTACAAGTACAAGTCCTGCATTCAAAACCTTACAGGTATTATCAGTAAAATGTACTTAAAACATTAAAAGTACTTATTATGAAGATGTTATTATATATTATAATGTTGGATTATGTCATTTTAAAGGTCCCATATTGTAGAGAAGTGAGATTTTCATGTCTTTTATATTATAAAGCAGGTTTAAGTGCTTTATAAATACTGTTAAACTATCAAAACGCTCAACATACAGAGAAATACACACACAGCCCGTATTTAGAAATTGTGCGTTTGAAACAAGCCGTTAGGATTTCTGTCCTTTTGTGATGTCACAAATCTACATTATTTAGACCATTACACGGTTTTAAACATAAACATAATTTTTTTCCTTTAAGTAACCTTTAATTAAATCAAATGTGCAATAAACAATATATTTTCTGCATTTATTTATTTTCTTATTAAGGCCTATTTATTTATTATTTATTACTTCATATTTAGTAAAACATAATTATTAATTTTAGTTTTATTTAATAAATTAACTCCTTAATTGATGTATTTATTCCTCCCCTATTTCCTCATTAAATTATATCACAATATATTTATTTTACTATTAATTAATCTCCTTATTAAATTTGCATTCATTTTCAAATTATTTTATTTCTATTTTTGTTCTGTATTGATTTGGTCCCTCTTTACATATTTTCCCTATATTTAATTTAGCTACTTAAATAAGCATTAAATTACTATATTTATGCTTCACCCAATATATGAATATCCCTAATTTATTTCTGTATTGTCCCATAAATACAAATTATTTACTATATCACATACTACACATAATTCCACATTTATTTTCTTCTGTATTTCTTTCTTCATGATAATGAAAGGGGCTTCTCCTTATCATTAAGACATCTAATGAGCACATTTGTTTATTTATGTCCCCTTTAAGAACCCATAATTTAAAAAGTTTAAAACATTTGGGATTTCTTTTTCAGAAACCAGACACCATAAAACACTCTTCAGGGAAAAAAGCTTTTTCTGTTATAACTTTTCTTCCCTCTTATTTTTCTCAGTTTGCCTTTGTGCTTCTCAACATCTGGTGTTAATCGTTCACTGAGGGTTGCCATGAAGCCGTCTGCATGTTGTACATTTTGTTCCTGAGTTTCTTCACGCATCTGCAGCATTCGTTCTCTCAAGATAAACAGGAAAAAAACATTATTTCACTAGATCTCAGTTCAACAGACTTTTCTGTGGTTAGTTAGAACAAAACATTTACAGCTTTCTCATTAAATCATTTCATAATATTCAAAATGTGGAGTTCATTTTAATGTAAATACACTCAGAAGTACAACTCAACTACATTTCAGAGTTTTATGCATTTGTACATCCTCAGATATTGAACTTGCACCTTTGTATTTCCCTTGCAGGTAAACAGCCCTGAAGCAGAGAGACTCCATGTTAAACATCTTAACGAACTATATAAAACATTTTTTCCCCACTCACGTCGCCTCTAAAAGCCAATAAATTCGAGACATCTTCAATTATTAACCAAATCGATTTATTATGCATGAACAAATCCCTTCCTGCCTCTGTCACGCAGACACGCACACACACACACCCAACATTTAAATACATGACGTGGTGGGAATTCAGCATAGCTCACTTTGTTGTTGCACATGCTTTAATAAAATGATAGATATATTTACAGGATAAGCAACGTCTCCGAACAAAATTCGCAAGAACAGCTCCCGGTCCCGCCCTGCAGCACTTTTTGCAACGCTCCTTTTTTTTGTTGTTTTATTGGGGTGGGGAGGTGGTGGTGGGGTGGGGGGGGAATTCACCCACGTTTAAAAAGAACCAAAAAAAAGAAGACAAACCATGGGGGTTTTGGCCAATACGACATAGCATTATACATATCTGGAGTTCATCAACTACATAAATATGGCAGTAACACTGAGTAATTCATATGGTCTATTTACAAAGTTCGTGAAGTGGGGAGATATTACAGTCTGTTCGTGGACGACTGACAGAACGTATGCCTTCGTTAAAGTCTGGGGGGACCGAGTCTAGGGAGAAAAAAAACGACGCCTCCATCCCTCCGCTCGCCTCCTCTGTTAGAACGGTCAGGACTGACACAACAAACAAAATAAGGCACAATTAATACTTGGACCATTTTCAGGGGAATCTACAGACTTGCAGCTGGCTTGTGAGGCATGTAAACAATTGAGTCGATTGATTAGGACTGCCTTTTATCACCTTCCCTTTGTATTCCCGATCAGTGATTCAGTCCGTCTGATGTGATTCAAAACAGGATTCATATGGCAAAGACCTTTAACCCCCCCCGAAACCCCCATCCAGAAAAAAACCTCCCTCCCTCTATGCTACTCAACAAATACAATCACATGGTGACAAACAAAGAAAACTAGTAGTGCATACACTACAAACACAACAGGAAAATGCGACGCCCCGCCAATTTCCACAGCGCTGGATCTTAGGCCGCGGCGCTGACCTCTCAACAAGGGTGTAGGGGGGGAGGATTATTTTATTCAAACAAAAAAGAAAAGAGATTGATTGATAAGCTGTCCGAAGCTGAAGCAGTTTCCGGTGCGATCATGTGACTTAAACCAAAGATAAAAAGAGATGTTTCCCCGTCCCGATCCACTGATCATCTTCAACCATTTCTCAGCGGCGACCATCGTGACCACACGTCCCCCCCCACCCCGTGGAGAAATGACTAAAATATTTTGTGGATTTGTTTCAAATACATCTAATGGCCTCTCTTCTCTCGTTCTCTCCCTCGCCCCCCCAGACATGTTTTCTGCCATTTAAAAAAGCGAAGGTTTTTCAATCGCTTCTTTCTGTCGGTGTTCGTCTTCGCAGGATGGAGAGGGAGGGAGGTCTGGGCGTTGAGTCCTGCCCGTCCAGAACAGCCGCGGCACCGGACAGATTCAGAAAGTTTTGGGAAGTGGGGGGCAGGAGAAAGGAGTGGCAGGTAGATCGATGGGGCAGGAGGAGGAAGAGGAGGAAGAGGAAGAGGAGGTCTGGAGGGCTCGGGGGGGCGGTCTGTCGCAGCTGTTTGGGGGCTCCTGGCTTTGGTCGGTGTGATGGAACCGCTCAGTCGTGCTTCAGGTGGTCCTTGATGTCCTCCTCGTCCGTGTACTCCGACGGCTCGTCTCCGGGCTTCAGCAACCTCCCGACGTAATCGTATTTTTCTGGAAGATAGCGATAAAATATTGCGTTAAAAAAGGTGGTGATTGCAAAGTGATGTTAACATCCTGTAAGGGCTGCAACTAGGGTCGGGCATTATATCGAGTACGTGATGGGAGACTAGATATTGTGTTAGATTTTGGATACCGTAATATGGCATTTCATTGTAGATTAATCTGTCAATTATTTTCTCGATTCATTGGCTCAAAATTACGTCCTCAAATGTCTTGTTTTGTCCACAACTCAAAAGATATTCAGTTTACTGTCATAGAGGAGTAAAGAAACCAGAACATATTCACATTTAAGAAGCTGCAATCAGAGAGTTTAGACTTTTTTTCCCCGTAATCCAAAATTACTATCATGGAAAACAAAGAAAAGTAGGAAATATTCTCACTTAAGAGGCTGGAAAAAGTGAATTTTAGCTTGAAAAAGTGGAAGAGGATTACTCAATTATCAAAATTGTTGCCAATTTTCTGTCGATTAATCGTTTCAGCTCAACTTACTTGATAGTAAAGTGAATATCTTTGGGTTTTGGACTATTAGTAGGACAAAATGAGATTTGAAAACGTTGCCTTTGATTATGAAGAATAGGTTAAAAATAACCATATTCACAGCAATGTTGCAGCCCTAGATTATTTTCATCAAGTATTATCGATTAATTAATTCATCTATAAAATTCCACGACAGTAAAACCAGATCTTTGTAAGGAAGACGTAAAACAGGACTTTAGATGTAATCGTAGTCTGTTTCTATATTGTCCTTTTTAACGGTTTATCATGGCATATAATTTTGTGTTGTTTTGATTAATGGTTTTATTTTGTGGGTATTTATTTCATGTGTTTTGGTAATCAGCATCAGTTCATTAGGAGAACTGTAATTTCCATGTTTTTATGGATGAATGAATTGAACCTCTGTGGAACAAATGTGGAATTTGCTGCTTTTTCTGGTCTTACATTATAGTAAATTTATTATTTTGGGGGTTTTGGTCTGTTGATCGTAAAACAGCCAAAAGATTCATTGAGACAATAATAGATAAGTTTGTCATTTATTAATTCCCTGGCCAGAAAGTGACACATTCCAATGTCTTTTTTTTGTCCGACAAACAATCCAAACCTTCACATTTTAGAAGCTGGAACCAGCAAATGTTCTCCTCAAACAATTAATCCATTAAAAAAAAAACAGTTTCTTATTAATTTTCTGAAGACTGACGAATCAAGATGTGCCCTAAATGTAGTGGTGAACATCAGGGAGAACTGTGGCCTCTCAGAGCCGTTAATGCTGTCAGCAACATGCTGAGAGTGATTCACTGACATCTTCTTACATGATTTAATCAGACGCCAACTTCCAAAGCTGCCCAGACCAGCTTTAAACCTGCCAGTGTCCAGAGACTTGTTATTTATGTAAGCAGAGGCCCGACATGTTTCAGTCCAAAATTAGACACCCAGGATTCAAAAAGGACACTTTTAAAACTACAGACTACAATAATATGATCTAAACGTGTGTTACATTTACACTTAAAGTACAGAATAATCCACAGATGTGACATACGGACATATAAAAGTATCAGAATAGAAGTCTTTTGTTTCCTTCCAGTTTCCTGTTTTAACTGTTTCCCAGTAGATGTGGTGGCAGAAGGTATTTTTAGTTTGGGTTTATTGCATGTTTGTCTCAAGTTCACTCCAAACTTTGGTTCGACGGCACATTTCAGAAATAACCTTTTTTTCTAAAGAGCTCAAACAGTCTAACCACCTTGCACTGATACTCACTAAGTTTGTAAACTTTTACCAGAGTTGTTTTATAAAATGTGTGAAGAGGTTCGTCATTTTGCGACTCTTTTCTTTTAGTTTTAACCTGTTAGAATAATATTACTCTGACGTTTTACAGTGTATATTTCTATTTTGTGCAAATAAACAAACAAACAATATGCATTACGGTATAAAACAGCCTTTTCATAGTACAGGTGAATGAATGCACAGTGAATCTGTAACCTTACGCCAAATTCACACCAGGCTGCGGCGAAGTGCGGCTCGCCTCTATAATAATACGGTCTTAATGCAAATAGTTGTACATATTTCGTATCTTTTATATTCTCATTTTCTTATTTTTAATTTTAGTAGTTATATTTCTTTACATATATCTCTCCCATCTCATCTTCAACCGCTTATCCGGGGTCGGGTCCTGCAGGGGACCCCGATCTTCCCTTTGCCGGGCCACATTAACCAGCTCTGACTGGGGGATCCCGAGGCGTCCCCAGGCCAGTGTGGAGATATAATCTCTCCACCTAGTCCTGGGTCTTCCCCGTGGCCTCCTCCCAGCTGGTCGTGCCTGGATGGCAGGGGGCATCCTTAACAGATGCCCGAACCACTTCAGCTGGCTCCTTTCAACGCAAAGGAGTAGCGGCTCTACTCCGAGTCCCTCACGGATGACTGAGCTTCTAACCGTTTACATATATTTTGTTTAAATTGTAGCATTATGCACATCATTTACATGTTACATACTCCGTTATTTAAATTGTTTTACATTTGATACATCTGATATTTATACAAGAGCAACTGTAATGCCACAATTTCCCCGTTGTGGATCAATAAAGTATTTCTGATTCTGATTAAATTTTTCTGCGGCAAGGCAGGAGGCGTGTTCATGTATTTCAGGTGGGAAGAAATACACACTGGCCACACTTTAAGCTTAAAGTTAAACTTTTAGTTTGGCCGCATCAAAACGGCAGCAGCCTGCTGAGTTTGGGAGTGGCCGCCGCAGCTTTTCGTAGATATTGTATGGCAGCTCGTCGCAGGCCGCACTTTGCTGCTTCTCTGGTTTGAATTTGGCGTTTCAATCTTTTTTCTCTACAAGCAGTTGAAGATGTATTTCTGAATATAAAGTAAAACAAAAAAAATATATATTTGAAAACAATGAAAACTGAAGGACAGTGTGTGATTCTGTTCAACAGCCACATTACAAATTCATGTAGCAGCTTTAAATTGTCCTAATTAAACTCAGCAGAAGTTTAAAAGCACAAAAGAAATGAAGAAAAACCTGATGTTTGGATCCTCAGTTTGACCCGACTAGATATGCAGAGGCCCGTCAGGACAGGCGATAAACTCTGTGGATGCATCTGTGAAATCTGAGCCAAATCGATATCTGAGGAGCATTTTTCTCTGGTAGAAACTTCAGGAAACAAACCTACCCATGAACTGCATCTCCCACTCCCTCACGCTCTCCATCTGTACAGCATTGAGGTCTGACAAATCGTCGTACTCGTCCCACAGGGCGTCTTTCTCCAGGCAGAAGGTGGCCAGGCCTCTCGAGGCATCCCGGCCCGCGAAAATGCCATAAGGACCATCTGAAGAAAAAAAAGAAAACACAACAATCAGGATAGATAAGAGATTAATTAAATCGCATCCACTCCCACAGGTTAACCATCACGTGGGTGTCTGCGTCATCGCTTTCAAAAGGTGTCCGTTTCTATCCGTCCAGACTTAAACGCAACCCCAGAGTTTTGAAACTAAAACGGGGTCAGCAGCGTTTCCAAACGTTTCTGTTTTAGTGGCTTGAAAACGCCGGAGTGGTGTGGTATAAAGGCATAAACTAGCAAAAGTTATGCGTTTTAAAACAAAAACATAATAGTGTGGATATAGCCTGAGACTCTTACTTTTAATCCAATCTTGCCAAGTCAGTTTCCGTCCTGGTTTGCTCTGACTGTCAATATTTTTAAGCTTTGACACAGTTTCAAACAGAGTAAATAAAAGTGGTAAAAACTGTGCAAATAAACAGTTTCAGTCCAGCAACAAGTTCACCCCTGGTCACCGACTCAGACGACGTCATGTGACTGCTGATGCTGCTTCACATTAACAGCCTTCAGGACTGCCAATAAGGAAACCACTTGAATGCAGATACACCCACGAGTTCACAAGAGGACTTCAGACATGCTTTTCTTTTTCAGTTTGACAAAGCAGAACTTCTGGTTCAGTCAGATGTTATTAGGGCTAAATGATGTATTAATACGGACTAGGGCGTGGTACCAATCCTGTCATACTAGCTTGTCAGGAAGGAGGTTAAATAACGCTCCAAACTTACGCTAAATTTTGGCGATTTGGAGACAAGTCAAAGTCAAGTCAGCACACTGACACACTGTTGTTGCCTGTTGGGCTGCAGTTTGCAATGTTATGATTTGAGCATATTGTTTTATGCTAAATGCAGTACCCTGTGAGGGTTTCTGGACAATATCTGTCATTGTTTTGTGTTAATTGATTTCCAATAATAAATATATACATACATTTGCATAAAGCAGCATATTTGCCCACTCCCATGTTGATAAGAGGATTAAATACTTGACAAATCTCCCTTTAAAGGTACACTTTGAACGATTGACAGCTCTAATACGGACATGATTTTGTACAAATATATTTGCATCAAAATAAGACTGGTCCTTTCATTTTGACGTTATGCTACATTCCTGCCAATTAACAAATCTTTGCATCAAAATAAGACTTAAAATAAGGTGCTTCTTCACCAGTGTGTTTTTGTTTGCAAAACAAGTAATATGCAGTATATTACTCTTCTACTCTGGACTGCAGCCGCAACAAAAGTTTTTCACAGGCCGTCGCTGTAGGGTGCACGCTCAGCGACATGACAGCTCCCTAAAAGTGAAGCCAAAACATCTGGATCGCCCCCTGGTGGCTGGCTGTTAGTTTAGGAAGCGCTTGATTTAAATGTCAATTTCGCAGTCGATCATATTGATTTAATTGTGGGAAGCCAAAATCTTGATCACGATTAATATTTGATTAATTGTGCAGCCCTACTTCTACCTGTTAAGTAATGAAATCAATCAACATTACTACTTGATTGATTCTGAATAAAGCCTGGCCAATACTAAACCTTCAATGCCGATACCAATATCAACATTTGAGAACAATATATTGGCCAATATAACTTTTTTTTTACATAAATACATAACGTTAAAAAGTCCCTCAAACATATGTTTGACATCTGTGTGCTGCAGTTTCTTATTACAGCTTCTTATCAACTGACATATACAGCTAATATCAGCTGACACATCGACACAATTACTTTATGAATTAAATGTCTTCTCAGGTCATTATGCTTCAGCTAAAACATCCTCACATTATCAGCAGGGAGGAACTCATCTGATACGCCGGATTAAACGCAAGCTTCTACATCAATGTCTTTATAAAATACAGTTTTCTCACTTGTCAGTTACATTTATTTTGTCGCTGCAGACTTTAAGCGCCAAAGCAATCGATTGCAATTAGTATACAGATTTTATATTTGGGGAAAAGAGAGTTCTGGTATCAGGAGAGTTGAATCTGTATCGGGGGACAGAAAGTTTTATACTGAAGCATTCACACTTTTGATATTTGTTGTCAAATGATTGTTTAAGATAAAATGTCTTTATGATTTTACAATGTTGTATTAAAAGAGGATATCACATAGTACACTGTGTTAAAAGGTGTGTTATACTCGGTTATCTGATTAATATGTAATCCCCAAAAGGCAGTTGTGATATTCAGCCTCTGTAATACATTTCTAAATAAAACTCCTCGTGCCTCCGCTGACGTTCTTCTGGAGGACAACGAAAGGTTAAAAAAACACAGAAAACATCTGACCAGCATGTGAAACCCCGCAGGCCTTCAGGTTTTCTGCCTTTAATTGTGCAACAGAAAAAAAACTTCCAACTAAAAAACACCGACCGTGAAGCAAAGACGCCTTATCACCTCAGAGATTAGATGTGCTCCTACCTTGCATAACTAACTACAAGAACGAGCATTTCACAGATGAAACTTCAGGCTTGAGTAACGCTACTACAGCAACGCACTGCTATCCTTATTTAGCTTTTTATTATTAGAACAAAAGAAGAAATTACTGAATCAGATTTGTGTCTGAATAATTTATGAAGTGTGTCAGCTGTAAATGACAGCTCCAGCTGGGCTCTCCTCTAACCTGACTATTTCATATTTTCACTTTTTATTAATCTTTGAGTGTCAAAAATAAAGATAAACAGAGAAGTAACGCAGATTTAAGTCGGTTATGAACATAAAATATCAAACATTTTCTTGGTTCAGCTCCTGAAAAGTGAAAGGTTTTTAGAAAGTGAAAGTTTGCCTCAGGTCATGGTTGGCTTTTGGCTCTCAGAGAAGATAAGCAGCTGTAACGTGCATATATCATTGTTTTTGACAGTTTATACACACAAAGATTAATCAAAAGTGAAACTACTAAATAGTCAGTTGGCCTTGCGCTGCTGGTTAGAGGAGAGGGTTAGCTGTATCTGTCATTTACAGCTGACACACTAAGATTTCTATAGTTGATTAGTCATTTTTATGCTTTTTTTCATGCTGAATGACTTATTTCCAAGAGCACATCTCTGGTAAACACAAGATTTAACATGGTGCTTTTGTGTGATTCTTTGTGGAGAAACTCAGTTTTACAGATCTGTCGATTAAATCAACTATTTCATTAGTCGAGAAAATTGTATTTGAGTTTTAGTCGACTAAGAATTTCTTTGGTTGAGGACAGCCCTAGTCAGTTAAAGTCATTTAAGACTTGTTTGGTAGTCAATCTAAGTCCGTTATGAACATAAAATATCCAACATGTTCTTGGTTCAGCTCCTGAAAAGTGGAAAGTTTCTAGAAAGTGAAAGTTTGCTTTTGGGTATGGTTGTCGTTTGGCTGGCGTTTGGCTCTCAGACAAGATAAACAGCTGTAACATTTATCTTTATTTTTGACAGTTTATACATGCAAAGATTAATAAAAAGTGAAATATGAAATAGTCAGTTGTGAGCCCTGTTCTACTGGTTAGAGAGTCCAACTGGAGCTTTCATTTACAGCTGACACTAAGATTTCTTTAGTTGATTAGTCCTTTTTTGTGCTTTTTTCATGCTGAACAACTTATTTCCAAGAAACTTATGAGCACATCTCTGGTAAACAAAAGATTTAAAGTGGTGCTTTTGTGTGATTCTTTGTGGAGAAACTGTCAATTAAATCAACTTATCGATTAGTCTGGGAAATCGTATTCGAGTGTTAGTCGACTAGAATTTGACCTGTTTGGTAGTCGATTAAAGTCGGTTATGTACACCAAAATATCAAACATTTTCTTGGTTCTAGAAAGTGAAAGTTTGTCTTCGGATATGGTAATCATTTGTCGTTATTTTTGACAGTTTATACATCCAAAAATGAATCGAAAGTTCTTTGTGGAGTTTTACAACACGTGTTTTCACCTGATCAAACAGTTGATTTGATCGACAGATCTGTAAAACTGAGTTTCTCCACAAAGAATCACACAGAAGCACCACTTTAAATCTGTGTTTACCAGAGATGTGCTCAGAAGTTTCTTGGAAATAAAGAAGCATTAAAAAATGACTCCTCGACTGAAGAAATCTTAGTCGACTGAGACCAAAACAACTAAGAGGGGCAGCCCTACAACTTGGATTGAGCAACTAGTTGCCCTAGTATGAAGTCCACTGTGATAAACTAGACAAATTCAAATATGGCCCAGTCAACTCCAGAGCGTCTCTACTGTAAAACTGAGTCATAACTTGGTGAGCTGGATAGATTCAGGCCTACTTGGCTACGTGGTGCTGCTGGTGTCGAGTAGCAGGCGTGACCATACAACGCTGTTGGGAATGCTGTTTGAATAATTATAGTTTATTACATAGTTGGGTGAGTCTGCCAGCTCAGAGGAAATCTTGCTTAACTGGTTTGCTTGCTTTGCATACATATAAACTTAATGAGGACTGAAGCATGCTTTGTGGAAGTAGTATTCATATCAGCTGACAAACTCTGAGTTATAATTAACTTTTACAGCAAAACAAGTCTGCATAACTAGCCTCTACATCAGTAAATATAGCAAGATTACTAATCTTTCAGGGTTAAAACAGTGGTGCAAACCTAATATTCATGCATGATGAGCCCCATCAGTGTAAACAAGCAGTGGCTCCAGACCAGACAGCTTTGCAGAAATATAAACTTAATGGGGACTGGAGCATGCTTTGTGAAAGTAATATTCATATCTGTTGAGAAACTCGAGTTATAATGAACTTTCACAGCCAAACAAATCTGCATTTTCTGCACAACTAGCCTCTACATAAGTAAATATAGCAAGATTATTATTCTTTTAAGGTTAAAACATGGGTGCAAACTCCCTAATATTCATGCATGATGAGTCCCATCAGTGTAAACAAAGACAGACAGACAGTGTGTCTGTGTGCACATCAACAAGTTAACAGGCTAGATGTTAAAATGCTAACCTCCAGCCTTTAACTAAAAAAGCTACACATGTTTAATGTTCATAAATATGAAGTTTACATGTGTTCATCATAACAGCCACGACCCCTCCAGAACAGCCATGTTGGTGAGCTAAACAGCAAGCATCCCCATTCAATAACACAGAAATACATCTTATACTGTATATAATGTATATGTTATATACTGTATATGTTCTCACACAGAAATATATATTATACTGTATATGTTCTTAATGTATATATTCTTAATATGCCCTTGTAGAAAGTATTTCCTTTTATAATTGTAATATAACCTAAAGTATTTGTAATTGTAATATAACTATTTGCAATTGTAATACAACTTTGTAATTGTAATATAACTAAAAGTATTTCCTTTTATAATTGTAATATAACTTAAAAGTATTTGTAATTGTAACATAACTAATTGTAATATAACTATTTGTAATTGTAATATAACTAATTGTAATATAACTAAAAGTATTTCCTTTTATAATTGTAATATAACTAATAGTATTTATAGTTGTAATATAACTAATTACTTTAATGGAGCTTCCAGTAGAAAGCCTTTCACACCTGTGTGTTTGTACCTGTAGAACCAGTGTGACAACAAACACCTTCAATCTTGAAGACAAAGCCAAAAGAGCTAAGCTAAGGCTAAGCTACGCTAAGCTAAGCTAAGCTAAAGCTAAGCTAAGCTAAGCTAAGCTAACCTAACCTAAACTAAACTAAACTAAGCTAAAGCTAAGCTAAAGCTAAGCTAAGCTAAGCTAACCACAACCGTTTGCGCCCAAATGTTGTGCCCGGTTCTCCCTCTCCTCCAGCGGCTTCCTCATGTCCCCCTCCGGCCTGTCAGTTGGAGTGTCCTCTCCCCGGCGTCTCACTCACCTTTCCCGTAAAACTTTCTCCCGCTGGTCACGTCGAAAACTTTCATGTTGACGGCCATGAGGATGCGCGGGTTGCTGAGCCCGTCGTACTCCCGCAGCTGCTCCAGGCCGAAGTCCCGTCTCCTCATCTTGGGCAGCGCCGAGGCCTCGTCCTGGTGGGCCGCAGCGGAGACGAGCTTTCTGCCCCAGCGCCGGTACAGCAACACACACACCGCCACCACCACGGCCAGGAGGGCGAGGTTCAGCAACATCGCTCCGAGGCCGAGTCCGTCCGACGGCTCGTCCGCTGCTCCCTGCTGCCCGCCGGTACCGGAGCTTCCAGAGCCGCCGCTGGTGTCAACTGGTCCGCTCGAACTGTCTCCATCGTCCGCCGCCATACTGCTGCTCGGTTAGCAACTACCCGCCCCTGGACAGATGCTGCGTTCACGTCCTGTCGGGGAATACAGGAACCACTAGTTGAGTTAGTTGACTAGGAGGTTACATTGTGTTCCTTGGTGCAAACTAAAAAGCTGCTGGTCTATATAGAGCTGCAGCTAACGATTAGTCACTATCGATTATTCGATTAAGCAAATAAAAACACTTTTACATGTCACCAAGAGTCCAAAATCCAAAGATATTCTCAGTATTATTTTTTTATTTTATTTATTTATTTTTTATTTGAAAACTAACATTTGCTTCATTTATTTATTAATTTTATGTATTTATTTATTTCAAAACTAACTTGCTTCATTTAAGGTATTTTTTATGTATTTATTTCAAAGCTAACATTTGTTTCATTTATTTATTAATTTATGTATTTATTAATTTATTTAAAAACTAACTTGCTTCATTTAAGGTATTTTTATTTTATTTATTCATTTATTTATTTCCAAACTAATATTTGCTTCGTTCACGTCCTGTCGGGAATAAGCGGAACCAATAGTTGAGCTGAGCGGTTATATTATGTTCTTTTGGTGCAAAGTAAAAATCATGTCCCGTCTTTTATAGAGCTGCAACTAACGATTACTTTCACTATCGATTATTCGACTGACATTCGATTAAGCCAGGGGTCAGCAACCTTTACTATCAAAAGAGACATTTTAGTAAAAAAAAAAAAAAAAATCTGTCTGGAGCCGCAAAACATTTGAGCATTGTGATGAAGGTAACACAGTTTATAGTCTAAGTATATAGTATATAAGTCTAATGCAGTGAGGGCCAAAGAGACAATGTACTACGGAGTATTAGGACCACATTGAGGGAAAAACATCAGAGATTCGCAATATTACGAGAATAAAGTCGCAATTTAACGAGAAAAAAGTCATAATTTACAAAAATTTAAGTAATAACTTAATGAGAAAAAAAATTGTAATATTACGAGAATAAAGTCATAACTTTACGAGAAAAAAAGTCGTAATATTACGAGAATAAAGTCATAATTTAACAAAAAAAAGTTATAATTTATGAGAATAAAGTCATAACTTTACGAGAAAAAAAGTCGTAATATTACGAGAATAAAGTCATAACTTAACGAGAGAAAAAAAGTCAGAATATTACGAAAATAAAGTCATAATTTAATAAAAAAAAGTTGTAATTTATGATAATAAAGTCATAACTTTACGAGAAAAAAAGCTGTAATATCACAAGAATAAAGTCATAATTTAACAAGAAAAGCGCTATAATTTATGAGAATAAAGTCATAACTTTACGAGAAAAAAAGTCGGAATATTACGAGAATAAAATCATAACTTAACAAGAAAAAAGTCTTATTTTACGAGAATAAAGTCATAACTTTAAGAGGAAAAAAAGTCTTAATATTACGAGTATAAAGTCATAACTTTAGTGATAACAAAATGCTCATCACTAGTTCTCAGGATTCAAAGTGACATTTTACATGTCACCAAGAGTCCAAAATTCAAAGATATTAACTCACCATCTATTTATTTATTTAAAAACTAACATTTGCTTAATTTCAGGTATTTTTATTTTATTTTATTTTATTTTATTTTATTTTATTTATTTATTTATTTATTTATTTATTTATTTATTTATTTTTGGAGACTCTTCTCTATGTGTGGATGCACACAAAAAACGTAGATGTTGAGTGAATATCTTTGGATTTTGGACTCTTGGTGACATGTAAAATGTAACTTTGTCTCCTGAGAACTAGTGATGAACAAACCTAATTTGTCCCTTCAGTTTGCTCTTCAATTACAAAAGAAAACAAAAATAAGAAACAGGAATTTAATATGGTATTTTACTAAAGATGGGGGACTTATAATCAAAATCAAAGCTACAGACATCTTGACTTTTAGCCTCTGGTATGGGTCAAGCTTTAAAAACTCTGGGTCCTCCATTTCCTATAATGCAACTTGATAGCTTCTTTTTCTTAAACCCTCCTTGTCTGTTAATTTGTCCTCATTTTTAAAACTCCACTTCTTCAGTTTGCCCTTTATTTAAAAAGAAAACAAAAGGTCAATAATAACAATGAAGCAAATCAATGTCAGCATTAATTAAATTTTTTTGCATTTGTAGTTTCATTGATTATGTATCAGATTGGCCAATCTGATAGAAAGTTTAATTATTTTATTGCATCATTTTAGCATTTTAGTGAAATCACTGATAAATGTTTATGACATAAAACAGTTTTAAAGTAGCATAAAGAGACAAAGAAGATGAAAATGGACAGACGTGACAATACGTGACACAAACCGTTTACTAAATTTATCTTACTTTTATTGCTATTTTATTTTGCTCTGGTGTTAATATTACTTCTCATATGCTTTATATTTATTTATTTAGTTATATTGTAATTTTGAGCAATCTCTGTCAAAAGAATTAATAGGATATTAATAGAATTAATAAAGTTCTATCTTTAAACAAAAACCAAACAGAACTATTAAAACTACACAGCAGCACTTGACAGTCCCATTTACAGCCACTTCTCCCTTTAGAGTTGAGGTTTACGAGAGACACCTGAAGGCATCAAAACACACGCCTACCAACTGTCTAAACTTGAGTCTGGAGCGTTGAGGCTTTTTGTCCCTCCATCGGGACCCGTAGTGTCACAAATAGACACTAACTGGTAATAAAACTAAAATAACCCAGTCATATAAATATTTTATTTAAAAAAAACTTCTTTAAATATTTACTGAAGGGTTATATCTGTTTCTTAAAGGTGTGAAATTATGACCATGTGAGCAAAATGAGGCTATAAATGCTGTTTTCTTCACAAAAGTTTTACTTAATGTTCATATCTTTGGTTTTTAGCTCACACTTTTATTTCCTCAGTGTTGCCCTTTTAATTCAGTTGTTATCTGAATGCTATTTGCACACTTTTTCCTCCAGGCTGTTTACTCTGTTGGAGGTGATAACTGGTGAAAAGCACTCACTGGAGATAAATCTTACTTCCGATTTACAGTCGATTGAGATCATCAGACAGTTTTTTATTATTTACAGTTGATGAATTTCACCCTGAAGCGTCATTGGGAACAAAGAACCTGCTCATCAGGCTCGATGACTCGCCCTCAGCAACACCAGAAAAATGTGCAGAGTAATAAGAGAACAGATCACACAGACAAGTTCATACAATCAACTGTTATTTTATATTTTTTTGCATTTTACAATTCAAGACTGTGGCATTAACATGCATTGCTTTATCCTAAAACACACTCAAAACCACACTACCAATAAAATCAATTCTTAAAATCAAAAAAAAAAAAAAGAATAATTGAATAGCAAATGATTTTTTATAGTATTTACATTTTTTTTTTTTTAAATTCAACTCTAAAAACCTCTTAAGTCCATCCAATGAAGTAAAGGAAAGTTAATGATTTAAGTGCTCTAGAGCACAAAGCCTCAAACATAATATGAAGTAAGCTAAAAATATACTGTAGTTTTATGATGCTAGCTTCACACCCATAATTCCAGCAGAAACATTTCCTTTTTTTTTTTTTATATATATATATTTATATAATATTCAACAGCAAAAGCCATTAAAAACTGCAATGATTACCTAAGACTACTCCATCAAATCAAAGTAAAAATAAAAACAAGAATAAAACAATAAATTATACTACCTCTGGGTGTAAAACGGGACTTAAAAGTAAAGCTTCCCACATAAATTTGTCATTATGTTCTGCAGGTTTTAATTAAAAAACCAGCTGTGATAAGTTTATCTGTTAATGAGCAGCAGCCTCGGGGTCACTCCTTCACAAATTTATGACTGCATGATTGATTGTCATGGTAAAAAAAAAAGATTTATGTCTCAAGAAAAGAGAAAAACCTGTAAGTGGTGTCAGTTTTTAAAAATGTTCGAACCCCAAATAATCAACTGGGAAGACTTTAAGAAGTGAAATTTGGACTGTTTTAGTCTCCGATCGATCGCCGTCTTCCTGCTGAATCAGATTAAGGCACACGAGACTATCCGTCTCTCATGTTGGCAAACTAAAATCACAGTTGAACAGGCCGGGAGCTCCGTACAGACCGGGAGCTCTTTACAGATTGAGATCAACAAAAAAACGTGCTGAAGAGTTTTTTGGCATCCGAGAGAATAAAAAGGCAAAATGCAGGGAATGCATTTTTTTTTGTTTTGTTTTGTAAACGTTATGAGCTGTCAGGCGCACAGATTCAAGCTCACTGCCTACGCTTGCTTGCTTGCTTTAAAATGAAATGCACAGATAAAAACAATCAAATTAAGTCAACCACGCTCAGTCTCTCTCTCTGTTTTGCCCGCTGATCTCAGAGCTGCTGCAGCCGCCGCCTCGCTCTGCATCTCTTCTATCCAAACCCACACCTACAGGAGGGAGCTTCATTTATGTGGGGCGGGAATTTCCTTCTTGGCGGCTCCGTGTTCGGCCTTCTTCCCCTGGGTGGTGGCGGCTGTTTTTTTCTGGGCGCTGTCTTTGGGTGTGTTCTGTGTGGCGGCGGCGGCGGTGGAGGTGGAGGCGGTGGAGGATTTGGAGGCCTGCGTGGGCTTTGAGGTAGTGTTGGAAGGATGTCGCCGACGCCTCCCTTCATCCCCGGCCGAGGATGAGTGGCGTCTCCTCCTGCCTCCTTCCTCTCCCATCGGGGGCTGCGGACACAGAAGTCAGAGATCGTTACATGAAGACAGGCCGATGATAAAACATCTCTAGACTGCTTCTAGATAAAAAGCAAAAAATATACTATTTTAATGAGGAACTGGTAACGACAAATGTGTGTCTCATTTGCGGTGCAAGCGTGTCAGTCGGTAGAAGATGTAACGTTAAGCGCCACCACAACTTTTCACGGGACTTTCCGGCTGGCAGCAGTTTACGAACAGAGAAGGTAAAGGAGCTGAAAACAACGCTTAAAAGACGACAGTCTCTGTTTACCAAACCGACAAAGAAGACCAACGCTGCAGCAGAGGCTTCGTTTAGTGGCACACATCCTAATGAGACACAAAAAGCCCTTCGCCTATGGCGGGATTGTAACGGAGGCAGTGACTGCGGTGACTGCAATGTTATTAAAGGACCATCAAAGTAAGACAGAAATGATGTCTGCTTTTGGTGATGTACAACTTGGTGTTATGAGTTGCTCTTGGCCACTTTCATTTTGTCGAATTAGCTCTCAGAGGAAAAAAGGTTGGAGACCCCTGGTATATAAGAAGTGGACGTAGTCACCGTGACGTCACCCATTGGTTTGTAGATTGCCGTTTTGAAGCCATGAGTTCGGCTTTTTGGTTGTCGCCATCTTGTTTTTTTGCAATCAGGTCTAGTCTGTGTGACTATTTATTTATTGAATTACCAGAAATCATGCTGTATCGTGATACATATCATTATCGAGATATGAAATGACCTAGATCAGCCCTATAATCGAGTTACTTGAGGAATAGTTTCAGCCCTTTACTCGCTACGTGACTGATAATGAGTAAAAGAAATACATCCTCAGTCTAAACAAGATTTAGATTTTTTATGATCTTATGTGTTGTTGTTGTTGTTGTTGTTGTTGCAAAACCAACTGCCCCTCAGGGACAAATAAAGGTCTTGAACTTGAACTTTATCATGTGTGTAAAGTATTTAATGTCTAGAAGTAGAGGTCCAGCAGGAAAGTGTGTTAACTGATGGTGATTTTCAGGTTTTCTCTGAAGTTCCAAGAACTACATTTTCTTTACATGTCTTGAATATATTTTACCATCCTTGGATTTATGAATAAAAAAATTGAGGCATTCATTATAAACTGTCCAATTACTAAAATACAACACAGTTTAACGTGGGGCCGGTTATTTGAGTTGATGTGGAGACGTGGAGACTCACCACCACCCTGAAGTCCTCCAGGTTCTTGAACTTGGAGAGGTGTTCCTGCAGCTTCGGGTCGATGGGCTGCTTCTTCATCTTAGAGTATTTCAGGAAGGCCCAGAACTTCTCCAGTCCATACAGCTGACCTGCAGCAGGAAACAAAACATTAACAGTTTATTCAGTGTCAAATATGATCTTCAATGCAATCACTCAGGAACATAATCAGCAGCCCATTTAGGCTTTCTTTCTCTTCACTTTGTAAAATCTTTTTTTTGTCTTTGGTCGACTGCGATGTTTTTTCCCTCTACCTTGGAACATTATTGGACCTTTTATTTCTGTAAACTGCAGTAATGAGTAGGATTGCAAAATCCTGGGAATATTCAAGGTGGGAAATAATGGGAACAAAATGGAAATATAGAGGTTATCTGTTCCAGCTGTATTTACCATGTCATATGCAGATAGAAACAAACATTTTACCACATGATAAGCAGACATAATCCATTTATTTGCCAAACAAATCCATTAATTTGTCAAATACGTCGTGTGAAATATGCTATTATTAACACAATTAGTTTGTTTGTTTGTTTGAAACAGTTTGCTTCATAACATCTTTGTCTAGTGTTTTGTACCCCTGGCACTTTTGTTTTGCTACGGTTTTAATTGTATACTGTTCCCTGTATACTGATTTTGTATTGTGTACTTTTGTCAATTAAAAAAAATCATGGACATGCTACTTTCTTAGTCCCATTGTTGGAATATGTTTGCCCAATACACAGAGCAAAACTTGATCACTTAAGTCAGACTCTCCAGTAAAATGGCAGACAGTAACTATGGTGTAAACAGGGAGTGAATCAGACGAGAGTTTTCATGTCCTGCTGATCAACGTCACATCATGTGTTTCTATCAGCATGAAGACACAAACTAAAAGACATATTATCACTTGTACTGTATAAAGTTACTTCTACAGGAGAAGTTCAGCTGATTAAAAGCTTTTTTATTCATCAGATAAAAATAATTTCCTCGACATTGAAATAACTTCAGAGTGCTTTAAGATAAGAAACTCTCGTAGCTGGTTGTGACTCATGAGTAAAGTATCTGACTGGTGCCTGTGGCCAGACGAGCGCTGGTTAGTCTTAGCGGGTAACTCCAGTACGGATCAGGACTGAATCTGGAATCTGAGCACTAAAATAACTCGGCTGTAAATAAATGGCTGCTGAAGTCTTAACTGGCGATCCTCCGTTCTGCTTCATTGAATCACTCGGTGTTGAAATCTACTTTAATCCTCCTTTCTTCCTCTTTTCACACATTCAGCTTAGAGGGGGGGGGGGAACCTCCGTAAAAAGTGAACTTTTAAGTCGGGTCAAGCAGGTTTACGGGACAAATATTGGTATTATTTAGTATTTATAAGCTGTTTCTCAAGACTCATTTTGATTCCCTGGGTTTAAATTGTGATTAACCTGTTTTTTCTGTCTTTATCTGATTCTCTGGGTTTAAATTGTGTTTAAACATGTTTCTTGTTTTATCTGGTTTTATTTCCACATCTATGTGTATCAGTGTCATCTAGAACATCTTTCCCTATTCACTGTCCATGGAGCGGTTCCACGCTTTATATCCTGACATTACAAATTTGAGTTTTAACACTCTAGTTTTTGGATTTGGGAGAGTTGTTCATGTTTACTAATATTTTTTGGACTGTTAGACCATAGGAATAACATGTATGAATTTTGGAAATGAGCATAGTTCCCCTTTAATGAAAAAATGTCACATTATGAGTGACCAGTTATGTGATTTTATTCTGAAAATCTTTCTGACGTTAATTACCTCTCTCAAAGTCCTTGAGGGTCTCCTCTTGGAAGTCCTTGAACAGATCCATCCTGAATCTCTTCTCCAGACCGTAACTGTAGTATCTGAAGAGACACTCCAGTCCGTACCTGCAGGAGGGAAAACAAATATTTACCTGTACTCTGACCACGGACACGAGCAAACACACGGACACTCTGGCTTCTAGTATTTACACGTGATGTGACCGCTGCTCTGTAATGCCCAGTTCACACTACATGACTTCTGTCCTGATTTACCACTGGTCAATCACGGCGTTCTACGGTCTGTTGTTACCTCCGCCAAGGCCGAAGGCCTAGGAAGGAGGTTATGTTTTCACTGGCGTTGGTTTGTTTATTTGTTGGTTTGTCTGTTAGCAGGATTACTCCAAAAATCTGCGATGAATTTGAATGACATTTTTTCCTGACTTTGGTGGCGATCCAGATCATGATTTTTAAGGATTCCGATCAGCCAGAACATTAAGACCTCTGGCTATAACACATGCGCAGTGTAGCTGATGACGCGTTGATGACGCATGACCCCGCCTCTTTCCTTCAGAGAGAGAGAGACAGAGAGAGAGCGGGGAGTGGGTGGGGACACCTGTAGATTCTGCTTTTTTTTTCACATTAAACTCGGTGAAATTACAGTTGAGTTCGACCAAAGCACACTTGGTGATTGTTGGAAAGAGTAACGACGACGGTTTAGGTGAGTTTTATTTTGTTTTTGTCCAGTTTGAATGACGTGTTTTACGCTGCTCCGCTACGTTCAGCTGATCTCAAAGTAAACAAAAATACACTTGGATGATGGCGCAAGCTTAACGGACAGGGGGGGAGGTCTGCGCTCTCCGAGTGCCGTTCTAGTTTCTTTATAACATTACATTATTATAACGTTAGTATGTATAGCAGACCGTTGCTATGTATAGCAGACCGTTGCTATGTATAGCAGACCGTTGCTATGTATAGCAGACCGTTGCTATGTATAACAGACCGTTGCTATGTATAACAGACCGTTACTATGGACGCAGTTCTGATGTCAGACTCTGGAGGACCTCTTTTGTACCAAATTATTGATTTCTCAAGCAAGTAGCCGTGTAATGAGCACGATAATGTACAGCGAACCGGTCATTGCTACAACAACAATGATCCGCTTGCTGTACATTATCCACTCATTATACATCCATGGAATAAACATAACATGACATGGTGACTGATCTACATAGGGGGAATAGTAAAGACATGTGTGGAAACAGGCATTTATGTAAACACGTGTGCTGACGACAACATCAAGCATAACTAGCATAACTACGCCTGTGTGTCACTTCTCACGTGTGTTTTTGTGACAAAACGTGGTTTGGAAACCTCATCGGGGATTCCTCCCGGTGAGAGATCTTGTAGTAGTAGTAGTAGAAGTAGTAAAGTGTTGCCTGTCAGTCGTGTAGTGTGAAAACCACATTGACTTGAAGACACTCAAGTAGTAGCGTGTCAAGTAGTAGCGTGTCAAGTAGTAGCGTGTACAGCGACCTGACATGTTGTGTGAACTTGGCTTCAGCTCGTGTGTAGCGTAGCAGCACTTAACAATAAAAGATCTGTCTCAGAGATTATTAAGAGATTTAACATCGTTGACAGGAACCAGACGGACAGGTCGACCGGTTCAATGAAGTCGACGTGAGCCGCTGCATAAACAGCTGATGGGGTTGTTATAGTGTCGGTGTTCACACGCCCTGAAACTCCCACTTCAACCGGTCTCCACTCATCCAGACAAGAATGTGGGTTTGGCAGGTGAGTGAAGAACGCGTCTGGCAGAAACAATGTTACAGCGAGGCCGCCGCCTCTGATGTCAAATAATGACGGTCAAACACTGCTGCTGTCTGCCGGCAGCGAGGGTTTACACAGTTTACACAGAGAGGAGTGGGTAATCTTTTGCAAATTAAAACCTTTCTGCGCTTCTTTGGAGGCACGCAGGTTCAACCTAAAAAGGGGCTTTAGGGCTCAAGGTGTGGCTTTGTGGCCACCTAACGTCCTTCTCACCTGTATTTTTCATTGGCGTCTTCCAGCGCACGCAGTTTGAACTCCTCGTACATCTTCCTGTTGAAGTTATCCCTCAGGAAGAAGGACCAGAACCTGAACAGAGTGTTCATCTCCTGAGACTGGCCGATCCCCAACCGTTTCCTCTCTGAAAGCACATCGACTCAGTCACCAGAAAGCACAAAGACGAGCTCTGTCTTTAACATACAGGTGTACAATCTAACATCAATCTAAGACTTGTTCTGTTTAAAACTTCTCTAAACTGTGAGCATGTGATGGTGTGGATTTTTCCTCGTACCGCTAAGGCACCGTCGGAGGTACTTGTGGTATCCCTGCTGAGTGAAGCCGTTGTCTCTCAGCACATCGTGGGATGGATGCCAGAATTTGGGCAGAGACTGGGGGGTGCAGCCGTAACTTCCTGACAGCGGAGCGCCTTCTGATGGGGAGGCGTTGGAGCTGCTGTAGGAGGAGAAGATGTTAAGATGTTAAGTTTATTAATCTTACTTCTTAAAATCTATCAACCTTATCAAGGCATATTTTTATTCAATGTATCCATTAAGCCTTTATTCTATCATGTAGTCTACACCAGCTGTCATGTGCAGCTGAAATAATCATTTAGTGGACCGGCAGATAATTGTTAGTCATTTATCAACGAAAAATGCTGATATGCTGAGCCCCGCGTGTACAGCGGCTGCCTAGTTACAAAAATTCAGAGGTGCACAACCAATCGCTGCGACAACTTGCGGAGCCTTCGCTTTTTACACACAATATGTAATTATGTCATTTTTGGCTAGCGCACCCTTGCTCTGGGGATACTACGGCGAGCAAAAACCCGGCTTTATGTTAAAAAAATGTGGATATCAGATTGTCTGTATTTGCAGAGCTTCATATAAAAATGATTTGTGGTTATGTGAAGGACTTTAGTAGCTTGTTTTGTTAAAAAAGAAGTACGTATTGATGCAGAGAAGTGAATAAAGGTGACAGGAGGAAGTGAGCGGTTTGTGTTCTTCTTCTGCTTTCCCTGTTTGTAACTGAACCATCAGCTGAAAGGAAGCATCTTTACAGTCATAAAGGAGAACGAGCGGTCGGACCTGATGGACGAAGAGCGCGGCCGGTGCTCGCGGGAGTCCATCACCCAGCCGATGTGGGCTTCCTGCGGAGGGTTCGAACTGTGGCGGGTCTTCTTCTTCCTCGGCGTCTGCAACAGGAAATCACAACAGATTACATATGTTACACAGAGCTGATTGATTTATTCCCCCACCCCTACTAGAGACCTGGGAAGACAACAGGAAGTTGATCTTCTCTGTTATTAGTCCGACATAAGAGAGCGTCTCTACACCCTGAACTCACCTGTCCATCGATGGTGCCGCTCTCCTTCATTACGGGGTAAAAGCGCGGCGTCTTGTTGGGGTCCTGGCGTCCGGGGGTGCGAGGCGTTCTGGGGGTTCGGGGTTGGTGAGCGGCGGGCGACTCTGGGACCGTTGTAGGCAGAGAGCGGGCCATATCTGCTCCGCTGTCCACTGAGACCACCAATAAAACATCATCAATATTTACACTACTAGATTATTTTCTACATGGTTATCACTCAATCGTTCATCAAATGTTTTTACAGGCCAGTTTAAACCAACTGAGACTCTAGCAACTGTTTGTTTTTAATTGTCTTATTGTTTGTTTTTAATATATATATATATATAATGACTTAAAGTAAACTAAACAACCATCGCTTGCACATTTCATTCCCAAAGGTGATTAGAAATAAGGTTGAAGTCATGAAAAAAATATCAGAAACTGAAGCAAATTTAAATGTTAAAATGCAGCAAACAGGAAGCTCAGCTTGTGTGAAACCGACTTCACAGCGGCTCCACAAAAACCCACCTGGCATGAGAGGAGTTGGCACTTCCTGGTTCGGCTCAACGGGCACTTTGGGGGTGAGAGTTTCGAACTCGTCTTGACTGATGACGTTCAGCTTCTTGAAGCTCTCCACTTCCTGCTGGGGAACACACAGGAACAGTTAAAAAAGGGGAAATACACCAACTTATTGTAATACATATAACACTTAAACCAGTGGTTCTCAACCCGGGGCCCGGGACCCCCAGGGGTTCCTTGAGGGAGTTCCAGGGGGTCCGTGACCTAATCTGCATCAATGTAGGGGTCCTTGGCATGAGAAAGGTTGAGAACCACTGACTTAAACCACCAGTTCATCAGAGTAGGTTTAATTTAATTAATCTGATCATACTGCAAAATAAAAATGTATGAACTGTGAATCTATTATTTACTATTTTATTAGTTTATTTAACAGTTAGTTTTACATTTGCGAAATTTACATCGGCCATCAATTAATTATTATTTCATTCTAATTATTTAATTGTACTCATACAGTAAAAATATATTATTATATTTTATTAATATAATAATATAATATAATTTAATATCTTTTAGTGGTGAAAAATAATTAAAATAAACTAAACTTTTTGTCGTCATTTTCAACTAAATTATGTTAGCTTAGGTTTTTTTATTGTTTTGTTTGTTTTTGCCTTTATAGTTATTGTTTGTTTTTCCCCTTAAATTGAGGGGAGGTCTGTCATACAAGCCAGTGGTTTGGATTTTATGCAGTCTTATATGTGTGCAAGTAAAATAAATAAAAATACATAAATGATTGAAACTAACAGAGATAAAAGATACTGGTGATAAACACCAAGTTAAACTCTATTTTCACTTATTTTATATTGCATTATCTCAGCTTTGTAGTGCATCCGTGTGAAGAAAAAACTGGGAATATAATCAACATTATTCCTGCACTGCACTCAGATATAACTTTATACTATTCCAGCCTCTCAGCTACAGGCTGTTTAAACTGATAACACGACGACATGGTGGTAAAAATACGTGATGTGCCAGCGGCTGCAGCCATGTAAGGCCTGTGTGACACACAGCAGATGTGCAGCGTACTTTGAACTTTACACGTCAGCGTCAGAAAGAAAAATATCCAGGTGTGTGTGTGTGTGTGTGTGTGTGTGTGTGTGTGTGTGTTCAGGCGTGACATTTCCCACATGTGGCGACATCACTGACGACCTTTGAGCTGACAACTCCAAACACTCACCACCACCAACGAGGAAAAAAAGATTTGTCGTTCACTCTCTTCAAACAGTTTGGGGTTTTTAGCTTTTACACAATGTGTTTGTTATTAGTAAGACTGGTATTTACTCAAGTTCTACCTAGTGGGCAGTTTTGAAGCATTTGCAACTTGACTGTTTACTTCACCTCATTTCAGAGGGACTTTTCTGAAGGCTGTAGTTATTATTTACTTTTAAGAGAAAGATATGACATGTCAAATATTCAATAAGCTGTTATTTTTTGTGTGTGTTGTGTTGTTGTTATGCGTACAATTTATTTTAAAAGTCTATTGTCATTTATTTTTATCAAAATGTTCTGGATTAGTACAGTTCTGCTGGTGTTGATGTACATCTACTTGTGCACAATCTTAGCATCTTAATCTCAAAACTAAAACCTCTTTGATTCCTGAAATCGAAATCGAATTTCTGGAATTGACTATACAACACTACATAATGTTGTAAAACTAGACTGTGTGTTGATCCAGCACTATAAAGTATTACCACATAATTCTGTAATAAAATAAGATTGCATAACTCTGTGTAACCTACAGACTGTGCTGCGTTTCTGCAGACGAGGCAGCTTCTCAAGAAAGCGTGCACTGGTCTGTGGAAGCAGCTGTGTGACACACATGTAGTCTGGAGGCTCGTATAGTGGGCGATAAATAGTAGTTTATTTCTGTCCCGCCGTCTACAGAGTGAGATTTAACAGCTCTGTCACAAAGTGTTCATGTCAAAGAGCTGAGTGCCGGCAGAGCAGAGCTTTAAGGAGGCGACTGAAGCCTAAAACTGTAGAGAACGACACCACAGTGCAACCTTTATGTGTGTCTGTGTTTCTTATGGACTGTGTCAAAAGGCACGATGACAACAAACTATTCTGATTAAATATTAAGTCTCACCAGGAGAGCCTGCTGTCATATTTAACTGACTTGTGATTTTCAGCTGATCCAATATACATTTTTTAATTTGCATCTAAGCCTTTTCCTCAGTGAATAAAAGCGTGTGTGTATTTGTGCTAAATGTTACGTGTAGAGGTGGTTTCTTGTTATAAATGAAAGAGTTAGGGCTGCATTATGTGTGAAACGTCTACTTCTTGGATATTGAGTTATTACAACATGCACAAAACGGATATTTTTAGTAAAAACCTGTGGAATAAAAATAACTTTAACTTCCCGGGAAAAATTCTGATAAGTGTTTGTATATATTTGCAATATTGGTAACTTTCTGACGTAACTTAAGTAAGAACAGACTTGTGAAATCAGTGCAAATATTCATCCCTGTCTTTATTAAATCAGTGAAGTCCAGGGTGAGATTTTGAATGGGGCCTCCAATAAAACATATATATACAGTATTAAATCCTCCCGCTGCCACAAAGTTTAAGATATTTAAATAATTTTTCAAGCTCTAGAAAATGTTATAAAATGTAGAAGTAAAAGTTGCTTCATTGCTGCATTGAAGCAAGACAGTCATAACATTCAGGATTATGTTTTCAGGAAATGTTTTTGGTCCCAAACTGTAAAATAAGAATGCAGAACATTGCGTATAGAAGAACCCTTTGACCCACTGAAGGTAAAAACAAATGAATGTGTGATGAGAGGTTAACAACATGGCAGCTAATTCAATAACAGGAAGTGAATCATGCTTTTGCCAAAGAACCAGAACAATCCAGTTTACTGACTGTTGGACAGCTGGACACCAACATGAACATTAAGAAACCTACATTTTCTCTTTAGTCTTCTTTTTCTCACCTGCTGCCCTGACAGCTAGCTGTCACGGCAGTTTGTGGATCTTCTAAACTCCAACAACCGTGGAACAAATGTTCGATTTGTCGCCATCTAATATTGTAAAACTGACAATATTCAAAGTTGATTTCTTGCCTCAAAACGTTTCAGAAGTGAATTTAGTGATGAAATAGCTACGAAAAATATTAAAAAAACGAGCTGTTTTTGGCTTCTGATGTTATAACCGTAGCCTGTAGCGGTCCAGCGCTTTGCATTGTGGGATACAGTAGGCGAGGTAGACTGGTCCGATGCACACTGGAGATTTTTTCCAAATCAGTACGACATCCGGGTATTTTTGGCATACTGTAGATTTTGCTTTTGTTCGCATACTACATACTACATTTTGGACAAATCAGTACGTACTACTAGTATAGTATGCGGTTTAGAATACAGCCTAAGATTGCATTCACAGGTCAGGCGTTGCAGTGATTCACCAGTGTTGTGCAGCGTTGTGGAAGAGGTTGACACTTAAAGTTGAAAACCTGAGGACCGTGTATCGTGCTTGTAGCTACCGTTTCTGTAAATGGTGCCATAATGTAAAGAGCTGCCTGTTCAGACACGACTTGGTGCACATGAGTTGCATGTTAAATGTCAGTACTGGTTGTCTCTTTGCTGTTCTTCACCTGTCTGTGACGAACCTGCTCAGACAAGTTTGGTTCCCTAAACTGACAAATTAACTGTCAATCCAAAGGATTAAGGGATATAAGCACTAAATAAAAGTCTCACTTCATGTGGCTCATTCAACCTGTAAAAAGTATAATAATAATACTGGGTTCAAGTTGTTTTTAAGGACATCGAGAATATGAGTCTGTCACTTAAACATGATGAAACATTCCAGATGAAAAAATTATTTTACATTCAATTGATGAAACCGTCCTCTGAAAGCATTTTAATTATTATTATTTCTATTGCTGTTTTTATGTAAAGCACTTTGTAACCTTGTTTAGTGAAGTGCTATATCAATAAAGTTTATTATTAATATGTGAAGCTACATTTTCTTGTCTGTTATTCATCTGAGTTTCTGAGTAAAAAGCCAAATATAGAGATATTTAGAATTAGAAATTGTGATAAATTGTCAGCAGGGTGAGAAATCTGAATCTACTAGCTACAGCTCAAACTTCCACACCTCCATGTTTTTCTCTTACCTTGCTGCACTCGATCTGTTCCTCTCCCTTCCACAGGTCCGTCTCGTAGTAGAAAAGCCCGTCGTTGATGGCTTTGGCGAGGTCGGTGGTGAGCTTGGCTCGGGACTCGTGGTTGCCCGTCCGGTCGCCGCCGGGGTGCTTGCGGACGTAAGGAGGGGTCTGCGTGACGATGAGGATCTTGTTGACGTCCTGGTCGTCCATCTCGTAGTCCGAGTCGTCTTCGTCTGACCAGTCGGTGAACTTGTTCTTCCTCGGCGCCATCTGCTCCATCTCTGCGTCGAACAGGAAGTCCAGCTCCTCCTGGTCGGGCACGGCCTGCGGAGGAGCCTGGTGGCTGGGTGGAGGCGCCTCACTGCGCTCCTGGACGACACGGTGAGAGTGAATTAACGAAGGAACAGACGAGAAGATAATTAAACTACAGGATGGCATGATGAAATTTAAACATTTAAAGGAAACATTTTGGGAAATAAATGGGGAATGGATGGTTGAAAAGTAAGATGAGAGAAAGGGTGAAAAAAAAGAGGTTAAGCAAATGTGAAGAAAGCATGAGGAAAGTTTCATGAAATGAATGACAAGCACAGAGACGAACGGGCGGAGGAGAAGAAACTAGTAGTAGTAGTACAGGAAGTACTCAACTGCAGAGGGGAGGAGGTCGGGTTGGAGCACTGAGGGAGGAGAAGAGCCGGCAAAACACACATGTTCACCGACATACTGCCGGATGAAAGGTGGAGGAAACGACAGAGGATGTAATGAGAAACAGAAAAAAAGGAGAAGATGGAAGGGATGAAAATGGAAATAAGGTGCTTGAAAGATCTCAGGCGTTAAAGGTGATTAACACTCCAGTCGGGTACCTTTCCGGTGGACTGTCGGTGGCGTTTCTCCACCTGGATCCAGGCGTCGGGGTCGGGCTGGGGGGCATCTTTGGCTGGGAGGGACTCCTCGCTGGAGGAGCTGGGTTCAGCCGAGTCCTGAGGCTCAGCAGACTCAGGAGGAGTCTTCTCCACGGGCGATGAAGCTGAAGGGACCCGAACACATCACACATCACACACTCAGACACTCAGACACCCTTCAGCACGGCTTTATGATCACACATCACGCTGTCAGCTCACATTTAGCTACAGGAGGAGCTAAAGACTGAAAAAGACTCTGAACAACAATACATGTGATTATAGAGAGAGAGGGAACATTTATGTGAAGATGTTTATTGTTGACTAACAGCAGCTGTAATTTCTTGTAAATACTGTATATAAATGTATGTTTTTATGAAGCCCAGCAGGTATCAGAGGTGAAATCTTTGTTTTTATGTGCACACAAACATTCAAAATAATCATTTTGTATAATGTCTTAAAATGAAAAAAAACAATCATTTAACTTATTAAACGTGAAGATGTGCAGTTTTTCATTATCTTCTATGGCAGAAAACTGAATATCTTTGAGTTTTATACCATCAGTTGCACCCTAGGCCAAATTGTATTCTGGGTAATTGTGATTTTTCACTATCACCAAACAATAATCAAGAAAATTATGTTAAATATGTTAAGAACATAATCGTTACTTGCAGCCCTAGTGCACACCTGGCACCAGAGGTGGGACCTAGTCATTGTTTTGCAAGTCGAGTCTAAAGTCATCAAATTTGTGACTTGAGTCTGACTGAGTCATGTGACTCAAGTCCACACCTCTGCTTTCATACTAGGGCTACAACTTCTCATTTGTTTTCACTATCAATTGATAAGCGGTGGATAATCGGCGGATTAATACACATTTGGTGCTGCAGGACGGTGTGTGTTGGATTGAGTCAAAATAAACTACAGTGTGTGTTCATGGTTATGAAGGAAGACGTCAGTCAGTGACACAGTGAGACTCACTGATGTGTTTTTAATGGAGCTCTATGGCTCAGAGGAAGAAGAGATATCAGACGCTGATACATGATACTTGTTAAAAGATACATTCATCACCAGAACTTCTCCTTTAATCTTCACTCTGGTTTCTAAAAAAGAAGCAGAAGAAGAGTTGACTACTGACCGGAGTTTGAGGAGCTGAGGGTCTGTCGAGGAACGAACTCGGGACAGTTGATGAGCTGGGAGAAGTCGGTGCGGGGAGAACCCACGATGGTCTGGGTGGGGATGGGCCAGCGCTCCGGTTCGGTTTTACAGCGAATCTTGTTGTCCACCAGCTCCACCTCTTTGCTGTTCTTCAGGGCCTGGAGAGGAGTTTATTTATCAGATTTATTAAAAAAAGGACAAACACAGTTTCCTACTTCTAACTCCCAGAGTGTAGCCAGATCAGAATGAATATTTACTGACCATTTCTTTTAAAATTATTATAACTTGTCATTAAAAAGCAACATGCCATAATTCTTTCAATGGTTTCTTTCATAGCGAGTATCTCTACAAATATTCTTCTTCTCACATAATTGTTCTCATTATGGGATTAAAGGTTAATAAAAGCAAACTAGTGTTTGGCTGTAGTCTTTGCGATGTGTTTGAGTGCAACTTTTTGGCCAAGACAAAAACGATGTGAGACCAGTCAAATGTCGGCCTTCGTCGCCACTAGTTCTTTGATGTCGGGTTGGTGTGTCTTAAAGGCCCGCTTCGGACGAGCGTTGTTCGCCTGTTATTCAAAGTTTTTTAATATTGGACGTGTCGCGAGACCAACTTGCACCAACTTCGACACTGCATGTCCTTAGGTCCCGGGCAATACACCCGCCAAGTGTGAAGTAGATTAGATGGTTCTCGAGATTAGGAAGGGCACACACACAGGGAGATTTGTTGCTTTATAGTTGGATACACGACTGAAGGTGATCCTCAGATCGTTGTGGACCAAAAACACTTCAAACGTAACCTGGAGCCAAACAGTGACAACACACAGTCAACAGACTGAGGAGTCTAATATTTGACTCACTGATGGTGTGACATTACCTCGATGATGAGGCTGACGTCCATGGTGAGGGCCTGAACTCTATGGAAGCTGGCGATGAGGGAGATGGGGAGGAAGCCCTGCGCGTCCATCTTTCTCCTCAGGAAGAAGTCTCGCTCCAGGTTGTGGAGGCTGAAGTAGTATTCACTGGAGGAGGAGGACAACGTGATGCATTTAGTGAGTGAGTTCATACAATCAGGAACATACTACTACTATCTTACATGTTTTTATCTCATATCTTTTATATATATTTTAATACCTTCTCATCTTAAATTATCTTATTTTTATATGTTTTTACTGTTTTTTGTTTTTATTTGAAGCACACTGAGCCGACTGCTGTATGAAATGTTCTATATTAGTAAAAACAGATTAACATAATATAGTGTGGGATATAAGACATAGTAATAGTGTAACATAATATATAGTACAGCAAAATGACAGACATATAAATTCAATATCAAAATATCAACATTCCTAGTTTATTTACCACTTATTTTCAATGTGCAGTAATTTATTTATCTAATTTCAATTTAAAAAAATACAAGCCAAAAGTGGCAATGGTGTGATGGGATTTGATGCTACAGACATATTTCGGTATTGTATTATTGTTTAACAGCAGAGCAGCAGAAGAAGAGAAACCTATTCATGTGAAACTTTCACTTAATAATTCTTCGAAATGTTCTTGTAAGCGGCCACAAGAAATGTAGAATCTTCTGCCTGGAAAACCAAATGTGTAGTTGGAAAAGCTCTCTGTCTAACCCAGTTACACCACTTAAAGTCACCACAACACACACACACACACACACACACACACACACACACACACACACACACACACACACACACACACACACACACACACACACACACACACGTCTGTACGTGGGCCTCAGCCTGCAGGCGGTGGCCAGTCGTCGTCGTGTTCATGTGGAGTAACGCCGGCTGAGTGAGCAGCCTGAATACCGCTGAGGGAGACGAGAGAGGAGAAGACAAGAATGTCTCTCTCCCTCCCTCCTCGCTGAAACACAGTAGTTTTATTTTTTTTACATTTCCTCGCTCAGCCCTGCTGCGTATAATTCATCCCCTGTCCCCTTCTGAAGCACTCAGCCTATATTTAGGAGTCCACCTCACCCTCCACTATTCTGAGTCTGCTGCTGCTTGAAATGAGGCCAGAGCTGTCAGTCAGACTCAGAGAGGAACGCTGCCCCCTGCAGGACGCCACCGACACAAAGGACATTTACTGACTACACATGCTCATCAGTCATTCATTCACTCACACCTGCTTTGTACACATAGAGAGCTGTCACAGTGACGGAATTTCCCCTGTGGTCAAAAGCGAAGTATGTGGTAGTAACTGCTTTTTTACAAATTGCTTCATTAATCCTGATTTGAGTGCTCTATAAATAAGCTTCATTGTTTAGTCTATTAGTAGGTATACTGTTGCTTTTTAAATGACAAAGATGACACTGTTCACTTGCTTATTGTTAAATGCAGAACACAGAAGGGCAACAAGGTGCAGTGTTTATTTCAGCTGAGACTCTTTGACCCCCTTTACATCTGGCATCAAAATGCGTCTTGTATCTAGATTAGGGCTGTCAATCGATTAAAATATTCAGTCGTGATTGATTGCATGATTGTACATAGTTAATCATGATTAATCGTAAACAAATCAATGACAAATATTGTCCAGAAACCCTCACAGGTACTGTAATCTTCACCTGCTTGTCTCTGCAGCAGCTGCTGGTTAAAACATAACTTTCCACTTTGACCTTTACTGACATGTTTTTCCATCATACTGATGAATAACTCAGGTCAAAATGTCTTTACACTAGATTATCTTACCCACTGCAGACCTACAAAGACCTTTAAACTTTAGTTTTTTTAGCACTGTTGGAAGGATGTGTTTGACTCACTTAAAGAAGCTTTTTAAATACATTATTTCAAGAGATCCAAAGATACTTCCTCTAGGAGAAATACCAGTGGGTTTTGAGGAACGGCCTACATTTGATTTGTTGGCAACTCTTTAAACCATTAAATATATTACAATCACACTCATATAATAAATGTATACGTAATAACTCTCCAGGAGCTTTACAGCAGCCCACTGCTCCTAAGGATGGCTGAAATGCAGAGGTCAAATTTCATATATGTACCTACTGTATGTATATTTTAACTTTATTAAGATGGGACAAACAGCTTAGTTATTAGGGCTCCAAAACGTCCTTCCTGTGATTCCTGTGATGGTCCTTTTAATGCAATGAAGTTAACGAGTCCACGCACACATATTATCATTTATAGGAAGGCCGCTGGAAGCTGGATAAGGAAAGATTTGCCTTGTTGAATTGTGAAATTGTTTTGCATTGTATGTAAAAGATGCTGAGATTGAAATAAATCAAATATGACCTTCACTAAAAGGTGTTTTTTTCCAACTTATTGTTCTGCAATTAAAGACAACAGATTATGGAAAATAACAATAAACTGTGTGTTACCTCTTTCCCTCCAGCTACAGCTGTAAAAGCATCGTGGTAGAAGATGAACTCATTACAATTACTGGCTGGTTTATGGGTCTCGTTTAAGGACATTTTGTGAGGTGGTGGTGGTGGTGAGGGTTATTTCATTCCCCTGGTAGTGGAGGAATATGAGCCACACTTTCCAGTCAGACGTAAGCCATTCAAAGTAGTTGTCAAATACTCACATTTGGCGTTTGACGTATTCTTTCAGAAGCTTTTCATCCACTGTGTACATCTGGACCTTGTTGCCGGCATCGTAGTAGTAAACCATGTTGCTGCCGAACTCTGAGGTGACCTGAACGGAGCCGTCAGACGACAGAGAGTCACGGACGCTCTGAGAGTATTCATAGCGGCCTGAAAGTGCGAGCGGGACAAACAGAAAAAGAAATATGAGAAACGATTACTGAATAAGATGCAAGCACTGAAATGTTATTTTCTGGTAAAGGAAAACGTTTTTAAAAAGCTAAACTTGCATCACAATTTCTCTCTCGTGTTATTGCAAAAGCTGCCAAAATAAAATCTGTACTCAAAGATTTACTACTACGAATTAAAAACATACCACGTCCGCGGCCTCTCCCGCGCCCACGACCTTTCCCTCGGCCTCGTATTCCTCCACGACCGCCGTCACTTCGGATGCTGCCGGTGTCATCCCCAAAGTCCCGCGGCTCTCTTCTCCAACCTGACAACAAGAAAACATAAACACTCCGTCACATATCTCACAGATACGTCATGTAGCGCTGGCCAACCTAGAAAGTCCCAACGATTTCTGGAGGGGCTAATTAAACCAGATAAATTCTAATTATATTAAGAACTACTAAGAACTTGGGATAAATGAGCAGTTTAATACAAGCAAACTATACTAAACTTTACTGTAAATCAATAAAAATACTTGCTGAGTTGTTTTTTTTACCATATATCAATAAAAAATAAGATTTTTTGAATATAAATCAATAAAAAATACTTGCTAATTATGTTTTACTATAAATCAATAAAAATACTTTTAATCATTTTTTACTATAAATCAACAAAAATACTTTTATTATTTTGTTTACTATAAATCAATAAAAATACTTTATTATTTTGTTTACTATAAATCAATAAAAATACTTTATTATTTTGTTTATTATAAATCAATAAAAATACTTGCTGATTATTTTATAATATAAATAAATAAAAATACTTGCTGCTTATTTTTTTTTACTATTAATCAATAAATTGTTGGGGCTATAATGGGTGAAAAAAATTAGCAAAATATCCAACACAAATTCTTAGAATCTAAGTCTTTATATATATCTTGTTTTGTCTGACCAGGAGTCCAAAATACAAAAACAATATTTAATTGAATCTAATTTAGTGAAAGAAAAAGTAACAAATCCTCACACTTTAGAAGCTGTAACCAATAAAATCATAAAAATAAATGCTGATTATTTTTCTGTTGATTGACTCATATATTTGAATTGAATAAATTGATCATTAAATTCAGAAAAACTGTGTTTTTCAAGTTATGGTAGACTAATGTGGATCAAAGGTGAAATGATCAAAAAGTGGTCTGTAAAATGCCTGATTCAGGGTTTTTCCTCAGGACATTGGGTATTATCATTATCATAATCTAAATATATTTAAAGATGGCAAAATTGGGGTTTATTCACAACCCGTGTGACCATCTTAAGGTTAATTTTCCTCAGCTCTGCTGGGACACGCCTGTCACCTCTAACCAAGTTCCCAGAAGTGACGTTAGTGTGTCAAATGTTATCTTAACCAATAGAAAGGACATGATGTGTTTACATTATATGACATGTTTGCATTCTCATTCGTTAGCATAATAATGCAAATTCTTATGACTATGAGTAATGTAGGCTGAAAGATCACACTTGCTTGGCTTGGAGTCACCTGTCTGACACAACAAAACTACATGAACCACTGAGAGCAAAACTAGTAATCTCAATAAAGATTTTAATTTGGTTAAAAGAACATTCAATTTGAACACAGCTTAGTATTTATGCCATGCTGTACGACGGCGTATTAGGGCCATTGTAGGTAAAAAAAATATATATATTATGGGGCAGGGGGAGGGAGGTAATATTCAGAGAAATAACTCTAGTAATTTAATAAATCATTTCCAAGATGAAAGTCATAAATTTACGAGAAAAAAACCTTGTAAAAATAGTGGTTTTTTTGTCAAGGAACCACATCGCATCAAAGTAGTGACACATATACGTTTTTCTTTCATGTTCTGTGTTATTTTATGAACATAATGCTGACATCTGTATGCATTGTACACATATTAGACCACTTTTGCGTATTATTTTGCCAATGGATTATCAGATAAATCCTGAAGATTGCTGTTTCCGATGTTCGCTATGACAGTTAAGGTCCAGAAAAAAACATATGTGTTTTCTTTCATGT